>NW_021163992.1:0-14770 GCF_004324835.1 Dendronephthya gigantea | reverse complement strand
AAAGGGTGAGGCAAATTACCGCCAAAACAACGAAGCAAAGCAAGTTGACCCCACCCCAAGGAAAGGGATGCATGCAGAAAGTTTCAGAAGTTTCGTAATACATTAATACAGATCAGCGGTCTGCGCGACCGTATAAACGAACATGGGCAAAAAGGCACTTACAAAGCCCGTTAAAAGCATAGATTATCGCCCTTGCTGATAATCTACACTTAACTGATATTAGTTTAGCAGAGTCACAATATTACCGCGCCCAGAAGAAGCTTCTCCATCACCCTGTTATAAGCACTTTATTCCCCCCCCCCCCGGAATGCAAACGATCGCCCTTGCTGACCATGTGCAAGCTGAGGAAGAAATAAAATAACCGCACAATTCGAGCAGAAAAACTCCCCGCACGTTTTACGCTCGAAAATTCATCCAAACTATGTTGATAGGAAGAAAAACGTATATATTTGAGGAATGCGTTCGATTTCCAACGCCCCATAGTTCGAATAATTGGGCATCAGAGTGCCCGTTTCAGCTGCGTGGGAAGCGGCGCCTATTCGAAATGAATGAGACTTATATTTGGAAGTATCGAGTCCACAGAAGCGGAAAGCCTTTTAAAAGATTGGCAAACTCGTCACACGAGACTGGAATGCCCAGTTGTGATAGAAAAATAGCTCCGGGCTGGGTACCTCGCAAAATCATGTACTCCTCTAATAAGCGAACAGGACAGCATGCCGTTTGCCTGTAAATTTCCAAACTAAAAGGTCTACTGTTATAATTGTGCTTGAAGTCCTCGAAAGTCAACCTTATGCCTGCAACCCGGCCATCATCGGGAGTATTTTGGAGAGTTGTCGCAATGTGAAGGGGTTGGTATTTGACTTCTTAGTTATTTCTCCAATTCTCAGGAACGCGAAAAATGCTAAAGAGCACATTGCCCGTATTGACATATTTGTACGGTGACCCAGCAATATGAGGCGCAGCCTCAATAAGACGATTGAGAATTGGTAAAGTTATAGGCAACCTACTATCTAAGCGGAAGCCTTTCTTACCATACCCCTTTAAGATTTGCGTTACGTAGAAAACTCTCGTTGGATCCGGTAGATCGGACATGCGATGAGTATAACCAAGTGCAGATACATAAGTGTTAACTGTTGAAGAGGCTACTTGAGGTCAAATTAGTACGGTATGAATAACGCAACGACTGAGGGCGACAAAGGCAAAGTGAACGATCCCTCATTAAAAATTGCCACATGAAATTGCGTAAAAAGTGCCCATGCCCGTTTATAAGTCGGCACTGAAGAAGGTTGCAAGCTACTTTGAGCTAATTGAGAAACTATAGTCGCCAATTTTCCGGCAGCAGGTGAAAGGGAATAGGCGTTGGAGCTCGATGCATGTCGGCCGGCGCCAATTGTGAAATTTTTGGAGCTGTAAACGAGACAAACAATCAGCTAGGACATTTTTTTACCCGGTATATGCTTTGCTTTGAATAAAATATTGTATTCTAAACAAACTAAAACCATCCGGCGAACGAGTGTCTGATATAAGAATCCTTTGATGTTTGCTTATTAATAACAGACACCAAAGCTTCATTATCCGTGAGAAACAAAATACAATGATTGCGCATTTTTGATCCCATAAACACAGGCTGAGGACAATCGGATATAGCTCTAGAACGGCAATATTGTAACTCCGCCAGTCAGTTGGCCATGCGCCATAGCACCAGTCGCAACCAAACAGGGCCCCAAAAACCAATACTACCCGAAGCGTCAGTATATAAATTCAAATGGAGTTATTACGCCAATGTTGTGCAAAAAGAATGATTTGCCGTTGAAATTCGACGAACCGTTTGCCAGACACGAAGATCATGTTTCACACTTTGCGTTAAGCGAATAAAGAAATGAGGGTGTGAAATGCCATGCGTTAGATCAATTAAGCGTCGCAGGAATGCGCGACCTGGCATAATGACGGAACATGCGAAATTAAGTAATCCAATTAAGGACTGAAGTTCTTTGAGTGTAACCTTTTTACGAATTAAAAAGCGTGCGATAGATTGAACACATTTCTCGATTTTATCCATCGGCAATCGGGCCTGGAATTGTATTGTATCTAATTCAATCCCAGCGAACGTTAAGGTTGTTGAGGGACCCATGGTTTTTCCCGGTGCTATAGGCACGCCAATGAAATCACAAAGAGCAATGATACTTGTAAGTTTGTTTTACAAGCGAATAATCCGCGTGCAACAAACAGGAAGTCGTCGAGCAAATGAAGAGTTTGCGATGTTAAGCCTTTCCCTAGCGATCCATTCGATAGCCGTACTAAAAATCTCAAAAGTGCGACACGAACTGGAGCAACCCATTGGCATTGCCCGGGTCGTAATAATACAAACTCCGCCATTTTATGCCAAAGAGGTGATTAATCCGCTGGGCTGATAGGAATGATTCGAAAAGCATTTTATATCTGTTTTCGCCAGGAAACAACCCCGGCCCGCTTTTTTAATAAGTTGAATAGCGTCGTCAACGATAGCGTACCGCACAGATGTTTCGAAATCGGATATACCATCATTAACCGATGCTCCCTTTGGAAACGATAAATGATGAATCATGCGAAAAATCACCCGGTCGTTTTTTAGGAACCAGGCCCAAAGGCGAAACACGAAAATTTGGAAAGGGCGGATAATTAAATGGCCCAGCAAGGCGAGATGCCTCTAACTCTTTCGTTAATTTTTGGTCAACCGCTTCTGGTTTGTCAAGAGCAGACCGTAAATTTATTGCTTCAAACGACTGTTCTGTGCCAGAGAAATGAATGCGAAAACCCGAAGTAAATCCGGAAATTAGTGTATCAACAATACTTGGATTATAACCTTCTAACAATATTTGTAAATTATGAAGTTTTACGGGTGTTGGCAACGGACGTTGTTGAAAAGGCCTAGGCGATCGATCAGTGGGAGATGAAAATTACAATTCACGGCACGGTGCGATCCGTTGCATTTAAAACAATGTGCTTGAAATCACAACCGGCACAAAACGTTCCGCGATGAAACTTAAAACAATATCCCCGAGGAACAGACACTTTGAAGGGTGGCGCGTATGATTGCTGCCTTGCGTGTTCGGCTTAGAAGTAGTGGGATATTGACATTTCAACCATAACTCCCAGTGAACAGTCGCCCAGGGAACGCGCGTGGCCTGTCTTTGGCGCAAAATCGAAAATTCTCATCGTAGTAAAACCAATTATGACCCCTATTGGCCAAATCCTGGATGATTTGACAATATTTCATGAGCGCGGGGACTCATGGGGGTACCGTTGTGTATAAATGGAAACAAAAATATGAAACGAACGAAGCCAATCGCTAATAGTTTGACCCTTTTGGATTTCGCAGTCGGCTCAAGGAGAAGAGAAGCAGGTTGACCGTTGTCAGAGGTACGTACACTAATCTCGTATTTAGCGGCCGCGTCTGGGCCACCTGACAAAGTACTTATATCGACAAACTCCTCATTCCATATTTTAAGCTTTATTTTATCCGGAATCCGCGAATCAAGAGGCAAAGCGGCAGAGTGGAACTTCCCGTGGACCCGGGGCACTTGAACATTGAAGAGAAAAAGGAGTGGTCTGACCTGTAAGGTTTTCTTGTATGGACGTGAGCGCGTCGTTGACCAGAGAATCTGCATTGGGACCCTGGTTTGAGATTTCGATTCCGGAGGTAGAATCCGTTGGGGCAGACGCCATTGTGGATGTGGAAGACGCAAAGGTTGGTAAAAAAACAGCTAGCTTTTGCGTGACTGCCTCGGTAACCGAAACACCAGCGTTGAGATAAGCTCACTCGAAAGAGAGGGCAAAGTCACTTGACTCACGGGCACAGTTGACGTTGACGGGGCGGCACCAACAGATACAGCATTGGACGAACTTCGAGTTCGACGAGATGTTGTTAGTTGGTTCTGAACAGACTCTCGCAAAAACGGCTGATGGGCGGCGACACGCTTAGAACGACGTACGGGTGGCATTCTAAGAAATAAAACTTTAAAAGCAGAAATAGATACTTATGGCGTAATGAGTTTTTAGATAGTAAAGCAACCGCACCCAAATTTTGTCGTTGTGCGAGAAATAAAACTATCCCCCGTAATGGCGAACATTCAATAGTGAGGATTCGTCCGTTTTTTGTCGTAATTGAAAATTGGAACTTGTGAAAGAATGATTAGAAAATCAAACGTCAGCAGGATGAACATGGCAGATCCGAAGATCGCCGCACCGTTCACCCTGTGGCCAACAAAACTCACAAAAAGTGTGAGAACTCTCATACAGATGAGAGATAAAGACAAAATCAAACGTCAGCAGGATGAACATGGCAGATCCGAAGATCGCCGCACCATTCACCCTATGGCCAACAAAAAACTCACAAAAAGTGTAGACCTCTCATATAGATGAGAGATAAAGACAAAATCAAACGTCAGCAGGATGAACATGACAGATCAGAAGATCGCCGCACCGTTCATCATATGGCCAACAAAACTCACAAACAGTGTGAGAACTCTCAATAGATAAAAGATAAAGATATAATAGATAAAGGCGCTAAAGCGGTATTTAAGAAGTAATCACGAGTAAAGTTTGTCAATGTCAAGGTTATATTATAAAAGTAAATGTAATGTACGACAGCTTGTTTATATATATATATATTATATATATTATTATTATATATATATATATATATATATATATAATATTAATATATATATATTATATATATATAATATAGATAGAGAATTTTATAACATTTTAATTTCTTGAAGAATGGCCCCCCGATAACTTCGGTATAATTTATATTGCCCGATTCGATTAAAATGGACCCCGTCAGGTAGAAATGGCGTCACGGAAGGTCGTATAAAGCCATGGTGTGTCCATAAAAACACTCTCGGGACCTTCTCTAAAACTACCTGTAGATAATTGTTCAGCATTAAACGCTGCTTTTCAAAAAGAGGGTTGTTCTTTCGCGGGGAAATCATGCATGCGCATACCAATTTTACGTGATATTGATCCAGCAATAAAGCAACCAAGTCGTCAATGCGTGACCCGACTGTTTCGGGCCTTAAGGAGGACAAATCGTTCGTGCCTATCTCCAGAATAACAATATCTGGGGCACACCGAGAACTACGCCTAAATCAAATTTGCGAATCTTCTTCACTGTTCTACCCCCTATACCGTGTAGAGAAACTCTCGCTGTGCCCTTGAGTTTAAAGGTTGGGCACATGCGAATATCCCGTTTATGTTTCAGGTCGCACTGTAGGCGACGAACAAATGAGTGTCCCAGGACCAAAACTTTTGGGGGTACCATTGTGTATTCGTAGCTACTATCTATATGTATATCAATATATAATATATATAGAAAACAAGTAGAACACTTCTGTAAATACCTTTCAACTTTAAAGGAGATCTGTCTTTCGCGATGTCACGCTTAAACTGACCGTTTATGGTTTGGGTATTCGGTCTTTGTTAGTTTTCGATTTGCTGCTGGCCATTGACCACCTTTCCCATATTGCGTGCCATCCATTACCTGTCGGTCTTTTAGATAGGACGCAAAGCCCATAATATAAGATTTTTAATTATCGTCGGCAAGGCGTATCCCCTTGGGGAACACCTTGCCTTAATAGTCTATTTATAAAATCACATTACAAAATTTCTTATTTCCTTCGTAAATATTTTGTTTTATATTATACTGTACAATCATTCACATGATGGTTATAGTCGGTGCAAACACGCAGTTTGCTTGCAACTGCACATACCATTGTTGTTTTTGGAACTTAAAATTTATGCCAAGAGGATTTACTCGTTGTGATGTTTAATATTGGAGATAAGTTTTTTTTTAATTACATTGTACTAGATTATATTTACATATCTATAGAGTATATGTTTACTGTTTAAATATTCATTAAATCAGTATCATATTTAACATTTACATATAACCCAGTGGCACCAATAGGGCTAGTAACATGCTATGGAAGAAATGTTGCAAACACTTTTTAGAAACAGATTTTAAATGATTTTTCCATAGGTTTTCGCACTTTGTATACATGATAATGTTCGCTTAATTCTACTGTTTCTAAAACTTCAATATATATATATTATATATATATATATTATATATATATAGTACTATAAGGTATCATAAAGTACTACGAATTACTTATATAGTAAATAATCACCAAAACGTTTAGCAGGCCAACACTGCCTTCTTGGTTTAGGCGATAGCTATCCGTTTTGACGCGAAACTTCACAGTCATTACCGCTGGATTCGATCGATTTCTTCAACAACTGTTTCCGAGACAACGTGTCCGCGATGTTTTCTGGACCCGGAAGATACTTAACCGTTTCATTATGAACTTCGTTAAAAGGATAAAATAAATTAAATGACCATTACCGTTCAGCACAAGATCTTGCTGTCTAGTGGCGAGGGAGATGGTCTCCCAAGTGGTAAATCGATGGTTCGAATCCTACCATAACCCTTTTTCATTATGAACTTCGTTAAAACAGTAAAGTAGATCAAATAAACATAGCCGTTCACCCAAAGAACTTGTGGTCAAGTGGCTAAGACAATTTTCTCCCAAGTGTTAAATCGATGTTTCGAATCCTGCCAAAACTATTTTTTATTATGAACTTCGTGAAAGGATAAAGTAGACTAAATAACCAGGGTCATTCAGCACAAGACCTTGTGGTCTTGTGGCAAAGGCAATTTCCTCCCAAGTGTTAAATCGATGTTTCGAATCCCGCCAAAACTATTTTTTATTATGAACTTCGTGAAAGGATAAAGTAGACTAAATAACCAGGGTCATCCAGCACAAGACCTTGCGGTCTAGTGGCAGGACGATGGTCTCCCAAGTGTTAAATCGATGGTGCGAATCCTACCATAACCGTTTTTCATTATGAACTTCGTGAAAAGGATAAAGTAAATTAAATAACCATAACCGTTCAGCACAAGACCTTGTGGTCTAGTGGCGAAAACAATGGTCTCCGAAGTGTTAAATCGATGGTTCGAATCCTACCATAACCGTTTTTCATTATGAACTTTGTGAAAAGATAAAGTAAATTAAATGACCATGGGCGTTCAGCTCCAGATCTTGTAGTCTATGTGATATATATATTGAATATTTAATTAGGCTGTAAGATATAAATATGCATGCGTAATTAGCAGCGTTGTTGGCTTGCTGGATGATGCTGTAACATAGAATAAACAGAGAATAAAACATTTTATGAAGACTAGATCAATCTGTATCAATCCGTATCAGAGACAAGGCATATACACTACAATTGGGCTCACTGAGGAGAAAGTCAGGGCTGTGGTGAATGCTACGGAGCCGAAAACAGCCTCTGAAGTTCGGAGTTTTCTTGGTCTGGTAAATTTCTGTAGTCTGTTCATTCCAGATTTAGCTATAACGGCTGAACCTCTGCGGAAGTTAACCAGGACAACTACACCTTTTGTTTGTGGTAATGAACAGAATAAGGTGTTTCAAGAGCTTAAGAATACGATGTCTACCGCTGATTCATTGGCTTTTTTGATAAAGATGCAGAAACGTCGATAATCTCAGATGCTAGTCCTGTTGGTCTTGGTGCAGTGCTTGTGCAAAAGCAACAAAATGTAATGAAGGTTGTGGCATATGCTAGTAGATGTCTTTCTGACATGGAAAGGCGGTATTCTCAGACGCAGAAAGAAGCATTAAGTATAGTATGGGCTTGTGAGCGTTTTCATGTGTATTTGTTCGGGATTCACTTTGAGGTTTTGACAGACCATAAACCATTAGAAGTGATTTATTCCAAAACCCATAGGCCCTCTGCACGAGTCGAAACGTGGGTTCTGAGATTGCAGAATTATGATTTTACTGTTAAGGTAGGATTCGAACCATCGATTTAACACTTGGGAGACCATCGTCTTCGCCTCTAGACCGCAAGCTCTTGTGCTGGATGACCATTGTTATTTAGTTTACTTTACCCTTTCCACGAAGTTCATAATGAAAAACGGTTATGGTAGGATTCGAACCATCGATTTACCACTTGGGAGACCATCGCCCTCGCCACTAGACAGCAAGATCTTGTGCTGAACGGTTATGGTTATTTAATTTACTTTATCCTTTTAACGAAGTTCATAATGAAAACGGTTATGGTAGGATTCGAACCATCGATTTAAGACTTGGGAGACCATCATCTTCGCCTCTAGACTGCAAGGTCTTGTGCTGGATGACCATGGTTATTTAGTTTACTTTATCCTTTCACGAAGTTCATAATAAAAAATGGTTTGGCAGGATTCGAAACATCGATTTAACACTTGGGGAAAATCTTCGCCACTAGACACAAGTCTTGGGAACGGCTATGGTTATTTGATTACTTTATCCTTTTCACGAAGTTCATAATGAAAAGGTTAGGTAGGTTCGAACCATCGATTTAACACTTGGGAGACCATTTTCGCCACTAGACCACAGATCTTGTGCTGGATGACCCTGGTTATTTAGTTACTTTATCCTTTCACGAAGTTCATAATAAAAAAGTTTTGGGGATTCGAACATCGATTTAACACTTGGGAGAATTGTCTTCGCCACTAGACCACAAGTCTTGGTGAACGGCTATGGTTATTTATTACTTTACCTTTCTACGAAGTTCATAATGAAAAACGGTTATGGTAGGATTCGAACCATCGATTTAAGACTTGGGAGACCATCATCTTCGCCTCTAGACTGCAAGGTCTTGTGCTGGATGACCATGGTTATTTAGTTTACTTTATCCTTTCACGAAGTTCATAATAAAAAATGGTTTGGCAGGATCGAAACATCGATTTAACACTTGGGGGAAAATTTCTTAGCCACTAGACCACAAGTTCTTCGGGGGAACGGCTATGTTTATTTGATCTACTTTATCGTTTTCACGAAGTTCATAATGAGAAAAGGTTAAGGTAGGGTTCGAACCATCGATTTAACACTTGGGAGACCATTGTTTGCCACTAGACCACCAGATCTTGTGCTGGATGACCCTGGTTATTTAGTCTACTTTATCCTTTCACGAAGTTCATAATAAAAAAGTTTTGGCGGGATTCGAAACATCGATTTAACACTTGGGAGAAAATTGTCTTAGCCACAAGACCACAAGTTCTTCGGGTGAACGGCTATGTTTATTTGATCTATTTTACCGTTCTTACGAAGTTCATAATGAAAAACGGTTATGGTAGGATTCGAACCATCGATTTGCCACATGAGACCATTGTCTCGCCACTAGACGCAAGATCTTGTGCTGGATGGCCATGGTTATTTAGTTTACTTTATCCTTTTACGAAGTTCATAATGAAAACGGTTATGGTACGATTCGAACCATCGATTTAACACTTGGGAGACCATCGTCTTCGCCACTAGACCGCAAGGTCATGTGCTGGATGACCCTGGTTATTTAGTCTACTTTATCGTTTCACGAAGTTCATAAAAATAGTTTTAGCATGGATTCGAAACATCGATTTACGACTTAAGAGACAGTTGTCTTAACCATTAGACTGCAAGGTCTTGTGCTGAACGGTTATGGTTATTTAATTTATTTATCCTTTTCACGAATTCATAATGAAAACGGTTATTGTAGGATTCGAGCCATTTATTTAACACTTGGGAGACCATCGTCTTCGCCACTAGACCACAAGGTCTTGTACTTGACGGCCATGGTAATTTAGTTTACTTTACCCTTTTACGAAGTTCATAATAAAAAATGGTTTTGGCAGGATTCGAAACATCGATTTACCACTTAAAAGACAGTTGTATTAGCCGTTAGACTGCAAGGTCTTGTGCTGAACGGCGATGGTTATTTAATTTACTTTATTCTTTTCACGAAGTTCATAATGAAAAAGTCATGGCAGGATTCTAACCATCGATTTACTACTTGGGAGACGATTGTCTTCGCCAGTAGGCTGCAAGATCTTTGCTGAGCGGTTATGGTTATTTAATTTGCTTTATCCTTTTCACGAAGTTCATAAAGAAAAAGGTTATGGTAGGATTCGAATCATCGATTTAACACTTGGGAGACAATTGACTTAGCCACTAGAATGCAAGATCTTGTGCTGAACAGCCATGGTTATTTAATTTACTTTATTCCTTTCACGAAGTTCATAATGAAAAACAGTTATGGTAGGATTCGAACCATCGATTTACCACTTGGGAGACCATCCTCCTCGCCACTCGACTACAAGGTCTTGTGCTGGATGGCCATGGTTATTTAGTTTACTTTCTCCTTTTACGAAGTTCATAATAAAAAAGAAAGCTTTTGGCAGGACTCGAAACATCGATTTAACACTTGGGAGACCATTGTCTTCGCCACTAGGCCACAAGGTCTTGTGCTGCACGGTTATGGTTATTTAATTTACTTTATCCTTTTCACGAAGTTCATAATGAAAAACGGTTATGGTAGGATTCACCATCGATTTAACACTTGGGAGACCATCGTCTTCACCACTAGACCGCAAGGTCTTGTGCTGGATGACCCTGGTATTTAGTCTACTTTATCCTTTCACGAAGTTCATAATAAAAAATAATTTTGGCGGGATTCGAAACATCGATTTAACACTTGGGAGAAAATTGTCTTTGCCACAAGACCACAAGTTCTTCGGGTGAACGGCTATGTTTATTTGATCTATTTTACCGTTCTTACGAAGTTCATAATGAAAAACGGTTATGGTAGGATTCGAACAATCGATTTAACACTTGGGAGAAAATCGTCTTCGCCACTAGGCCACAAGTCTTGTGCTGCACGGTTATGGTTATTTAATTTATTTATCCTTTTCACGAAGTTATAATGAAAACGGTTATGGTAGGATTCGTCCATCGATTTAACACTTGGGAGACCATCGTCTTCGCCACTAGACCGTAAGGTCTTGTGCTGGATGACCCTGGTTATTTAGTCTGCTTTATCCTTTCACGAAGTTCATAATAAAAAATAGTTTTGGCAGGATTCGAAACATCGATTTAACACTTGGGAGAAAATTGTCTTAGTCACCAGACCACAAGTTCTTTGCGTGAACGGCTATGTTTATTTGATCTACTTTATCGCTTTCACGAAATTCATAATGAAAAAAGGTTATGGTAGGATTCGAACCATCGATTTAACAGTTGGGAGACCATCGCCTTCGCCACTAGACCAAAGGTCTTGTGCTGGATGGCTATGGTTATTTAGTTTACTTTACCCTTTGTACGAAGTTCATAATGAAAAACGGTTATGGTAGGATTCGAACCATCGATTTACCACTTCTGAGACCATTGTCCTCGCCACTAGACTGCAAGATCTTGTGCTGGATGGCCATGGTTATTTAGTTTACTTTATCCTTTTACGAAGTTCACAATAAAAATAGTTTTGGCAGGATTCCAAACATCGATTTAAAACTTTGGAGAAAATTGTCTTGGCCACTAGACCACAAGTTCTTCGGGGAACGGCTATGTTTATTTGATCTACTTTATCGTTTTCACGAAGATCATAATGAAAAAACGGTTATGGTAGGATTCGAACCATCGATTTAACACATGGGAGACCATCGTCTTCGCCACTAGACCAAAAGGTCTTGTGCTGGATGCCCATGGTTATTTAGTTTACTTCATTCTTTTCATGAAGTTCATAATGAAAAATGGTTTTGGCAGGATTCGAAACATCGATTTACTACTTAGGAGACAGTTGTCTTAGCCACTAGTCTGCAAGGTCTTGTGCTGAACGGCCATGGTTATTTAGTTTACTTTATTCTTTTCACGAAGTTCATAATGAAAAAAGGTCATGGCAGGATTCGAACCATCGATTTAACACTTGGGAGACAATTGCATTAGCCACTAGACTACAAGATCTTATGGGGAATGGCCATGGTTATTTAATTACTGTATTTCTTTTGACGAAGTTTATAATGAAAATCGGTTATGGTAGGATTCGAACCATCGATTTACCGCATGGGAGACAATTGTCTTCTCCAATCGACTACAAGTACTTGTGCTGAACGGCCATGTTCATTTAATTTACTTTATCCTTTTCACAGATTTATAATGAAACACGGTTATGGTAGGATTCGAGCAATCGATTTGCCACTTGGGAGACCATTTCAGTTTGACAACCTTCAATCCAGCTGTTTTTGTAGCATTCTAGTAAAATTTTGTATGTTCCTTCACAGGCAGCTAGTGATCTAGAATAAAAATAACCAATGATTCAATATTTTGTCCACCACCACCCAAGGTGTGTGTACATAGCTTTTACTAGTAAACAACTCTAATATGTCTTTCCCTGAACAAGTAAAGTTGTCGGGTTTAAATAGAAATAAACACACTTACAATGATTTCACAACTTCTTCTTCTTCTCGTTCCCGTTTGCTTCTATCCGATTCGTTAAACAAGTTTTTAAAAAATTCTCTAAAGCTGATAACGTGATGTTATCATTGAATCACCATCTTTTGGTGTATGGAAATGAATATTGTGTTTTCGTACTGCTTAATTCACGACCAATATGTCGGTTGGTCGGCAGCTCTATATTTTTTATGATATTTATTTCATCTAACGAGTTTCGTACATCTCGACCAATTAATATGGCATTTAAGAGTACTAATTGCACGGATTTGGATGGATTGGCTGCGGCATAACCTTGAGTATTTGTGGAGATATTGCTTTTCGATGTCGGGTCAACATACAACGAGTTGGTTTTGAATCTAAATACAAAGTCTCATTTGCGATTGCTAAAGAAACGAAACATGGATTTGTTAGTCTAGTCCTGTGTACGAAGCCTTCAAGCAGGATCTAACAATGTGTGTGGATGTTTCGCCTAATCCTGGTCCTCAATCTTTTGATAATAATCAGTCGGATGAGATGTATCAACATCGAAAGCAGTTACGTTTGATGAACACGTTTCGACCCGCTAATAATCCTGAGGAGCTTAGTTCAATGCTTGGGCAGTTGAATCTACAGAAAGGTTGGTTGTTCCATATGACCTATAGGAATATTTGCTATAATACCTACTTCGCAAACACCACCGCCACACTATACAATCACTATCATCCTGCAAATCATCAGGAAGCTATCCCTGTTAGAATCACGGACCGTGTCCCAAAGCCTGTAAATATATATGGCAGAAATTATATTAAGAGAATCAATCTCATCAATATTCCTTTATCAGGCATTGCCAACACTCCTGATACAGCTGTTACTCAGCTTTGTTCTTTTGGTCTTCTCAACTGACGGTCTATTCGGAACAAAGCGAATTTAGTCAAAGACTATGTGGTTGAGAATGAATTTGATATATTTGCGATTACAGAAACCTGGCTTCACCCTGACAAATTTGATCATATATCTTTTGGGAATTTCACCCCGAAGGGCTACTCCTTTAACAATATCTCGAGACAACAAGGTAGAGGGGGAGGCATTGGTATACTATACAACAACACTTTAAAAGTCAAGCTGGACTCGGCGAAAATGTTCTCACATATTAAGTCTTTCGAAGTGATGGGTATGCAAATCAATGTGTCATCTCAAATTCTAAATATAATCGTATTATATCGACCTCCATGTAGACGATAAGTCGGAATTAACAACAAAAAAAATTCTCAATCTTGTTGATTCTTTTAATCTGGAACAACGTACCAACCAACACACTTTGCTGGTCACACGTTAGACCTTATCTTGTCTCGCCATGAGGAAAATATTGTTCAATCTATTGACGTTCATGATCCATCTATATCTGACCATTACACGGTTACATATGAACTCAATTTTAAAAAACCATTGTTTCAGAGAAGGGTCGTGGAGTCACGTAAAATTAAAGCAATCAATATGGACTCGTTCCTTAATGAAATTAGGCTATCTCCGATTAACACTGGGAACACGGCTGATATAAGTGCGAAAGTCAACCAATACAACTCGGAGCTGCCCAAAATTCTGGATCATCATGCACCACTTATTTCCAGAGAGATAATTATTCGTCCAGCTGCACCTTGGTACACTGAACAAATTAAAAACGAAAAACGTATCAGAAGGAAACTCGAGCGGGTATGGCGTAAGTCAAGACAATCCTGTGATCGTCTAAAATACAGTCAGCAATGTCGCCGTGTCAGTGAGCTATTATAGGAAAGTCGTACTCGTTATTATTCTGAAATTGTTAGAGATAATGGGAGTGACCAAAAAAATTATTTAAAACCGTTGGAAAGTTACTACATTATACCCCTGATTCTCAATATCCTGTGTGCCAATCTGATGAGAATCTAGCTAACAATTTTATGACTTTCTTTGAGGACAAAATTAATAAAATATATGAAGATCTAACGGAATCCACTTAGCTAAATAAAATGTCGTTGTTTGCAGCTAAATGAAATGTCGTTGTTTGCAGTAATCCTCAGTTATTCTCCTGGTTTCTCATCGTTCCCAGTCTCTTCATCCTTACTGCGAAAACTGGTTTGAAAATATTAAAGATTTGGTGGAGAAATACTTCAAGTGTGTGGTCTTCTTTTTTTTTATTTTGTTATGTAAAAATGTAATATTTTGGTATGTTGATTTTTGTTTAAGTTCGTGATGTATTTCTATGTAGCCTCAGTCTTATCCTAATGGGATTTTTTTTTAGATGTGAAGAGAGGACGGCCAACCGAATTAAAGCTCTAAATGTGCTTTGTAACATATTAGGAACGTTATCTCCACTATATGAGGTATAAAATTTTAGTACTTTGAATAAATTTTAGTCCATTTTTCTAGACATTAGCGATATTATGAATCTTTTTCTAGTTTTATAACTCCTTGTTTTTTACAGGAAGAAATACTTGAGAATTCAGTGT
>NW_021163991.1:0-14819 GCF_004324835.1 Dendronephthya gigantea | reverse complement strand
AAAAAACAGAAAATGACGTCATCAAACCGGAAGTGACGTCATCAAACGGAAGTTGATCTCAAACGACGTAAAATCGCGCGCTGAACAAACTAGCTTGGTCCCAGCTCCATAGGACCTATAGTTTACGAGATATGGCCTTTTAGAAAACCGGAAATGACGTCATGAAAACAGAAAATGACGTCATCAAACCGGAAGTGACGTCATCAAACCGGAAGTTGATCTCAAACGACGTAAAATCGTGCGCTGAACAAAACTAGCTTGGTCCCAGCTCCATAGGACGTATAGTTTACGAGATATGGCCTTTTAGAAAACCGGAAATGACGTCATAAAAACAGAAAATGACGTCATCAAACCGGAAGTGACGTCATCAAACCGGAAGTTGATCTCAAACGACGTAAAATCGCGCGCTGAACAAAACTAGCTTGGTCCCAGCTCCATAGGACCAATAGTTTACGAGATATGGCCTTTTAGAAAACCGGAAATGACGTCATAAAAACAGAAAATACGTCATCAAAACAGAAGTGACGTCATCAAACCGGAAGTTGATGTCAAACGACGTAAATCGCGCGCTGAACAAAACTAGCTTGGTCCCGGCTCCATAGACCTATAGTTTACGAGATATGGCCTTTTAGAAAACCGGAAATGACGTCATAAAAACAGAAAATGACGTCATCAAACCGGAAGGGACGTCATCAAACCGAAAGTTTATCTCAAACGACGTAAATCGCGCGCTGAACAAAACTAGCTTGGTCCCAGCTCCATAGGACCTATAGTTTACGAGATATAGCCTTTAAGAAAACCGGAAATGACGTCATAAAAACAGAAAATGACGTCATCAAACCGAAAGTGACGTAATCAAACCGGATGTTGATCAAACGACGTAAAATCGCGCGCTGAACAAAACTAGCTTGGTCCCAGCTCCATAGGACCTATAGTTTACGAGATATGGCTTTTTAGAAAACCGGAAATGACGTCATGAAAACAGAAAATGACGTCATCAAACCGGAAGTGACGTCATCAAACCGGAAGTTGATCTCAAACGACGTAAAATCGTGCGCTGAACAAAACTAGCTTGGTCCCAGCTCCATAGGACGTATAGTTTACGAGATATGGCCTTTTAGAAAACCGGAAATGACGTCATAAAAACAGAAAATGACGTCATCAAACCGGAGTGACGTCATCAAACCGGAAGTTGATCTCAAACGACGTAAATCGCGCGCTGAACAAAAACTAGCTTGGTCCCAGCTCCATAGGACCAAGTTTACGAGATATGGCCTTTTAGAAAACCGGAAATGACGTCATAAAAACAGAAAATGACGTCATCAAACATGAAGTGACGTCATCAAACCGGAAGTTGATGTCAAACGACGTAAAATCGCGCGCTGAACAAAACTAGCTTGGTCCCGGCTCCATAGGACCTATAGTTTACGAGATATGGCCTTTTAGAAAACCGGAAATGACGTCATTAAAACAGAAAATGACGTCATCAAACCGGAAGGGACGTCATCAAACCGAAAGTTTATCTCAAACGACGTAAATCGCGCGCTGAACAAAACAGCTTGGTCCAGCTCCATAGGACCTAGTTTACGAGATATAGCCTTTAAGAAAACCGAAATGACGTCATAAAAACAGAAAATGACGTCATCAAACCGAAAGTGACGTATCAAACCGGATGTTGATCAAACGACGTAAAATCGCGCGCTGAACAAAACTAGCTTGTCCCAGCTCCATAGGACCTATAGTTTACGAGATATGGCCTTTTTAGAAAACCGGAAATGACGTCATGAAAACAGAAAATGACGTCATCAAACCGGAAGTGACGTCATCAAACCGGAAGTGATCTCAAACGACGTAAAATCGTGCGCTGAACAAAACTAGCTTGGTCCCAGCTCCATAGGACGTATAGTTTACGAGATATGGCCTTTTAGAAAACCGGAAATGACGTCATAAAAACAGAAAATGACGTCATCAAACCGGAAGTGACGTCATCAACCAGAAGTTGATCTCAAACGACGTAAATCGGCGCGCTGAACAAAACTAGCTTGGTCCCAGCTCCATAGGACCAATAGTTTACGAGATATGGCCTTTTAGAAAACCGGAAATGACGTCATGAAAACAGAAAATGACGTCATCAAACCGGAAGTGACGTCATAAAACCGGAAGTTGATCTCAAACAACGTAAAATCGTGCGCTGAACAAAACTAGCTTGGTCCCAGCTCCATAGAACTTATAGTTTACGAGATATGGCCTTTTAAAAAACCAGAATGACGTCATAAAAACAGAAAATGACGTCATCAAACTGGGAGGACGTCATTCAACCGGAATTGATCTCAAACGACGTAAACGCGCGCTGAAACAAAACTAGCTTGGTCCCCGCTCCATAGGACCTATAGTTTACGAGAATGGCCTTAGAAAACCGGAAATGACGTCATAAAAAAAAAAAGGACGTCAGCAAACCGGAAAAGTGACGTCATCAAACCGGAAGTTATTCTTAAACGACGTAAAATCGCGCGCTGAACAAAACTAGCTTGGGCCCAGCTCCATAGGACCTATAGTTTACGAGATATGGCCTTTTAGAAAACCGGAAATGACGTCATAAAAACAGAAAACGACGTCATCAAACCGGAAGTGACGTCATCAAACCGGAAGTTGATCTCAAACGACGTAAATCGCGCGCTGAACCAAACTAGCTTGGTCCCAGCTCCATAGGACCAATAGTTTACGAGATATGGCCTTTTAGAAAACCGGAAATGACGTCATAAAAACAGAAATGACGTCATCAAACCGGAAGTGACGTCATCAAACCGGAAGTTGATCTCAAACGACGTAAAATCGCGCGCTGAACAAAACTAGATTGGTCCCAGCTCCATAGGACCTATAGTTTACGAGATATGGCCTTTTAGAAAACCGGAAATGACGTCATGAAAATAGAAAATAACGTCATCAAACCGGAAGTGACGTCATCAAACCGGAAGTTGATCTCAAACAACGTAAAATCGCGCGATGAACAAAACTAGCTTGGTCCCAGCTCCATAGGACCTATAGTTTACGAGATATGGCCTTTTAGAAAACCGGAAATGACATCATAAAAACAAAAAATGACATCATCAAACCGTAAGTGACATCATCAAACCGGAAGTTGATCTCAAACGACGTAAAATCGCGCGCTGAACAAAACTAGCTTGGTCCTAGCTCCATAGGACCTATCGTTTACGAGATATGGCCTTTTAGAAAACCGGAAATGACGTCATAAAAACAGAAAATGACGTCATCAAACCGGAAGTGACGTAATCAAACCGGATGTTGATCAAACGACGTAAAATCGCGCGCTGAACAAAACTAGCTTGGTCCCAGCTCTATAGGACCTATAGTTTACGAGATATGGCCTTTTAGAAAACCGGAAATGACGTCATGAAAACAGAAAATGACGTCATCAAACCGGAAGTGACGTCATCAAACCGGAAGTTGATCTTAAACAACGTAAAATCGCGCGATGAACAAAACTAGCTTGGTCCCAGCTCCATAGGACCTATAGTTTACGAGATATGGCCTTTTAGAAAACCGGAAATGACATCATAAAAACAAAAAATGACATCATCAAACCGTAAGTGACATCATCAAACCGGAAGTTGATCTCAAACGACGTAAAATCGCGCGCTGAACAAAACTAGCTTGGTCCTAGCTCCATAGGACCTATCGTTTACGAGATATGGCCTTTTAGAAAACCGGAAATGACGTCATAAAAACAGAAAATGACGTCATCAAACCGGAAGTGACTTATCAAACCGGATGTTGATCAAACGACGTAAAATCGCGCGCTGAACAAAACTAGCTTGGTCCCAGCTCTATAGGACCTATAGTTTACGAGATATGGCCTTTTAGAAAACCGGAAATGACGTCATTAAAACAGAAAATGACGTCATCAAACCGGAAGTGACGTCATCAAACCGGAAGTTGATCTCAAACAACGTAAAATCGTGCGCTGAACAAAACTAGCTGGTCCCAGCTCCATAGGACCTATAGTTACGAGATATGGCCTTTTAGAAAATTAAAAACGACGTCATAAAAACAGAAAATGACGTCATCAAACTGGAAGTGATGTCATCAAACCGGAAGTTGATCTCAAACGACGTAAAATTACGCGCTGAACAAAACTAGCTTGGTCCCAGGTCCATAGGACCTATAGTTTACGAGATATGGCCTTTTAGAAAACCGGAAATGACGTCATAAAAACAGAAAATGACGTCATCAAACATGAAGTGACGTCATCAAACCGGAAGTTGATGTCAAACGACGTAAAATCGCGCGCTGAACAAAACTAGCTTGGTCCCGGCTCCATAGGACCTATAGTTTACGAGATATGGCCTTTTAGAAAACCGGAAATGACGTCATTAAAACAGAAAATGACGTAATCAAACCGGAAGGGACGTCATCAAACCGAAAGTTTATCTCAAACGACGTAAATCGCGCGCTGAACAAAACTAGCTTGGTCCCAGCTCCATAGGACCTATAGTTTACGAGATATGGCCTTTAAGAAAACCAGAAATGACGTCATAAAAACAGAAAATGACTTCATCAAACCGAAAGTGACGTAATCAAACCGGATGTTGATCAAACGACGTAAAATCGCGCGCTGAACAAAACTAGCTTGGTCCCAGCTCCATTAGGACCTATAGTTTACGAGATATGGCCATTTAGAAAACCGGAAATGACGTCATAAAAAAAGAAATGACGTCATCAAACCGAAGTGACGTCATCAAACCGGAAGTTGATCTCAAACGACGTAAAATCGCGCGCTGAACAAAACTAGCTTGGTCCCAGCTCCATAGGACCTAATGTTTACGAGTATGGCCCTTTAGAAAACCGGAAATGACGTCATGAAAACAGAAAATGACGTCATCAAACCGGAAGTGACGTCATCAAACCGGAAGTTGATCTCAAACGACGTAAAATCGTGCGCTGAACAAAACTAGCTTGGTCCCAGCTCCATAGGACGTATAGTTTACGAGATATGGCCTTTTAGAAAACCGGAAATGACGTCATAAAAACAGAAAATGACGTCATCAAACCGGAAGTGACGTCATCAAACCGGAAGTTGATCTCAAACGACGTAAAATCGCGCGCTGAACAAAACTAGCTTGGTCCCAGCTCCATAGGACCAATAGTTTACGAGATATGGCCTTTTAGAAAACCAAAAATGACGTCATAAAAATAGAAAATGACGTCATCAAACCGGAAGTGACGTCATCAAACCGGAAGTTGATCTCAAACAACGTAAAATCGCGCGATGAACAAAACTAGCTTGGTCCCAGCTCCATAGGACCTATAGTTTACGAGATATGGCCTTTTAGAAAACCGGAAATGACATCATAAAAACAAAAAATGACATCATCAATGGAGCTGGGACCAAGCTAGTTTTGTTCAGCGCACGATTTTACGTTGTTTGAGATCAACTTCCGGTTTGATGACGTCACTTCCGGTTTGATGACGTCATTTTTTGTTTTCATGACGTCATTTCCGGTTTTCTAAAAGGCCATATCTCGTAAACTATAGGTCCTATGGAGCTGGGACCAAGCTAGTTTTGTTCAGCGCGCGATTTTACGTCGTTTGATCAACATCCGGTTTGATTACGTCACTTTCGGTTTGATGACGTCATTTTCTGTTTTTATGACGTCATTTCCGGTTTTCTTAAAGGCCATATCTCGTAAACTATAGGTCCTATGGAGCTGGGACCAAGCTAGTTTTGTTCAGCGCGCGATTTACGTCGTTTGAGATAAACTTTCGGTTTGATGACGTCCCTTCCGGTTTGATTACGTCATTTTCTGTTTTAATGACGTCATTTCCGGTTTTCTAAAAGGCCATATCTCGTAAACTATAGGTCCTATGGAGCCGGGACCAAGCTAGTTTTGTTCAGCGCGCGATTTTACGTCGTTTGACATCAACTTCCGGTTTGATGACGTCACTTCATGTTTGATGACGTCATTTTCTGTTTTTATGACGTCATTTCCGGTTTTCTAAAAGGCCATATCTCGTAAACTATAGGTCCTATGGACCTGGGACCAAGCTAGTTTTGTTCAGCGCGCGATTTTACGTCGTTTGAGATCAACTTCCGGTTTGATGACGTCACTTCCGGTTTGATGACGTCATTTTCTGTTTTTATGACGTCATTTCCGGTTTTCTTAAAGGCCATATCTCGTAAACTATAGGTCCTATGGAGCTGGGACCAAGCTAGTTTTGTTCAGTACGCGATTTTACGTCGTTTGAGGTCAACTTCCGGTTTGATGACATCACTTCCGGTTTGATGAGGTCATTTTCTGTTTTATGACGTCATTTTTAGTTTTCTAAAAGGCCATATCTCGTAAACTATAGGTCCTATGGAGCTGGGACCAAGCTAGTTTTGTTCAGCGCGCGATTTTACGTCGTTTGAAATCAACTTCCGGTTTGATGACGTCACTTCCGGTTTGATGACGTCATTTTCTGTTTTTATGACGTCATTTCCGGTTTTCTAAAAGGCCATATCTCGTAAACTATAGGTCCTATGGAGCTGGGACCAAGCTAGTTTTGTTCAGCGCGCGATTTTACGTCGTTTGAGATCAACTTCCGGTTTGATGACGTCACTTCCGGTTTTGATGACGTCATTTTCTGTTTTTATGACGTCATTTCCGGTTTTCTAAAAGGCCATATCTCGTAAACTATACGTCCTATGGAGCTGGGACCAAGCTAGTTTTGTTCAGCGCGTAATTTTACGTCGTTTGAGATCAACTTCCGGTTTGACGACGTCACTTCCGGTTTGATGACGTCATTTTCTGTGTTTATGACGTCATTTCCGGTTTTTTAAAAGCCCATATCTCGTAAACTATAGGTCCTATGGAGCTGGGACCAAGCTAGTTTTGTTCAGTGCGCGATTTTACGTCGTTTGAGATCAACTTCCGGTTTGATGACATCATTTCCGGTTTGATGACTTCATTTTCTGTTTTTATGACGTCGTTTTTGGTTTTCTAAAAGGCCATAACTCGTAACTATAGGTCCTATGGAGCTGGGACCAAGCTAGTTTTGTTCAGCGCATGATTTTACGTTGTTTGAGATCAACTTCCGGTTTGATGACGTCACTTCCGGTTTGATGACGTCATTTTCTGCTTTCATGACGTCATTTCCGGTTTTCTAAAAGGCCATATCTCGTAAACTATAGGTCCTATAGAGCTGGGACCAAGCTAGTTTTGTTGAGCGCGCGATTTTACGTCGTTTGATCAACATCCGGTTTGATTACGTCACTTCCGGTTTGATGACGTCATTTTCTGTTTTTATGACGTCATTTCCGGTTTTCTTAAAGGCCATATCTCGTAAACGATAGGTCCTATGGAGCTAGGACCAAGCTAGTTTTGTTCAGCGCGCGATTTTACGTCGTTTGAGATCAACTTCCGGTTTAATGACGTCACTTCCGGTTTGATGACGTCGTTTTCTGTTTTTATGACGTCATTTCCGGTTTTCTAAAAGGCAATATCTCGTAAACTATAGGTCCTATGGAGCTGGGACCAAGCTAGTTTTGTTTAGCGCACGATTTTACGTTGTTTGAGATCAACTTCCAGTTTTATGACGTCACTTCCGGTTTGATGACGTCATTTTCTGTTTTCATGACGTCATTTCCGGTTTTCTAAAAGGCCATATCTCGTAAACTATAGGTCCTATGGAGCTGTGACCAAGCTAGTTTTGTTCAGCGCGCGATTTTACGTCGTTTGATCAACATCCGGTTTGATTACGTCACTTTCGGTTTGATGACGTCATTTTCTGTTTTTATGACGTCATTTTCGGTTTTCTTAAAGGCCATATCTCGTAAACTATAGGTCCTATGGAGCTGGGACCAAGCTAGTTTTGTTCAGCGCGCGATTTACGTCGTTTGAGATAAACTTTCGGTTTGATGACGTCCCTTCCGGTTTGATGACGTCATTTTCTGTTTTAATGACGTCATTTCCGGTTTTCTAAAAGGCCATATCTCGTAAACTATAGGTCCTATGGAGCCGGGACCAAGCTAGTTTTGTTCAGCGCGCGATTTTACGTCGTTTGACATCAACTTCCGGTTTGATGACGTCACTTCATGTTTGATGACGTCATTTTCTGTTTTTTATGACGTCATTTCCGGTTTTCTAAAAGGCCATATTTCGTAAACTATAGGTCCTATGGACCTGGGACCAAGCTAGTTTTGTTCAGCGCGTAATTTTACGTCGTTTGAGATCAACTTCCGGTTTGATGACGTCACTTCCGGTTTGATGACGTCATTTTCTGTTTTTATGACGTCATTTCCGGTTTCTAAAAGCCCATATCTCGTAAACTATAGGTCCTATGGAGCTGGGACCAAGCTAGTTTTGTTCAGTGCGCGATTTTACGTCGTTTGAGATCAACTTCCGGTTTGATGACATCACTTCCGGTTTGATGACGTCATTTTCTGTTTTTATGACGTCGTTTTTGGTTTTCTAAAAGGCCATATCTCGTAACTATAGGTCCTATGGAGCTGGGACCAAGCTAGTTTTGTTCAGCGCACGATTTTACGTCGTTTGACATCAACTTCCGGTTTGATGACGTCACTTCCGGTTTGATGACGTCATTTTCTGTTTTCATGACGTCATTTCCGGTTTTCTAAAAGGCCATATCTCGTAAACTATAGGTCCTATAGAGCTGGGACCAAGTTAGTTTTGTTCAGCGCGCGATTTTACGTCGTTTGATCAACATCCGGTTTGATTACGTCACTTCCGGTTTGATGACGTCATTTTCTGTTTTTATGACGTCATTTCCGGTTTTCTAAAAGGCCATATCTCGTAAACGATAGGTCCTATGGAGCTAGGACCAAGCTAGTTTTGTTCAGCGCGCGATTTTACGTCGTTTGAGATCAACTTCCGGTTTGATGATGTCACTTACGGTTTGATGATGTCATTTTTTGTTTTTATGATGTCATTTCCGGTTTTCTAAAAGGCCATATCTCGTAAACTATAGGTCCTATGGAGCTGGGACCAAGCTAGTTTTGTTCATCGCGCGATTTTACGTTGTTTGAGGTCAACTTCCGGTTTGATGACGTCACTTCCAGTTTGATGACGTCATTTTCTGTTTTCATGACGTCATTTCCGGTTTTCTAAAAGGCCATATCTCGTAAACTATAGGTCCTATGGAGCTGGGACCAAGCTAGTTTTGTTCAGGTCGCGATTTTACGTCGTTTGAGATCAACTTCCGGTTTGATGACGTCACTTCCGGTTTGATGACGTCATTTCTGTTTTTTATGACGTCATTTCCGGTTTTCTAAAAGGCCATATCTCGTAAACTATAGGTCCTATGGAGCTGGGACCAAGCTAGTTTTGTTCAGTGCGCGATTTTACATCGTTTGAGATCAACTTGCGGTTTTATGACATCACTTCCGGTTTGATGACGTCATTTTCTGTTTTTATGACGTCATTTTTGGTTTTCTAAAAGGCCATATCTCGTAAACTATTGGTCCTATGGAGCTGGGACCAAGCTAGTTTGGTTCAGCGCGCGATTTTACGTCGTTTGAGATCAACTTCCGGTTTGATGACGTCACTTCCGGTTTGATGACGTCGTTTTCTGTTTTTATGACGTCATTTCCGGTTTTCTAAAAGGCCATATCTCGTAAACTATAGGTCCTATGGAGCTGGGACCAAGCTAGTTTTGTTCAGCGCACGATTTTACGTTGTTTGAGATCAACTTCCGGTTTTATGACGTCACTTCCGGTTTGATGACGTCATTTTCTGTTTTCATGACGTCATTTCCGGTTTTCTAAAAGGCCATATCTCGTAAACTATAGGTCCTATTGAGCTGGGACCAAGCTAGTTTTGTTCAGCGCGCGATTTTACGTCGTTTGATCAACATCCGGTTTGATTACGTCACTTCCGGTTTTGACGTCATTTTCTGTTTCTATGACGTCATTTCCGGTTTTCTAAAAGGCCATATCTCGTAAACGATAGGTCCTATAGAGCCTTGACCAAGCAAATTATGAACCTCTTGAAACTAGACGGTCTGGTGCTAAGTCAGTATTAATGTACAAGATACTTAATAACCATACTGCGCCCGCTCTTCGGGAGTCTTTTCGTAGGATCCCAAGGCCGAATCGAGAATACCTTAAAAAAAATTCAAATATAGCCGCGCTATGCTTTGGAATCGGCTCACAAACGAAGCAAAATCAGCTGAGTCGCTCGTTAGTTTAAATCAATTGTAGTTGCACACTGAAATGCATCCTAGTTACCTGTGTGTGAAACCTATACCGTATTCTTATTACTATCTTAATAATTAAACACGCCCCTCGTGGAAACCAGTCTAGAGTTGATGGGGCATGCATGTTTCTTAAGATTTCCACGTTTTCATGCGATTTCCACTTCTGTTCGTGAGCTTTCGTTCGTGTTCATAATTTTTTGATTCCTGTTCACTCGTGTTCGTGATCTTTGGTTCGTGTTCATGATTTTTTGACTCGTGTTCATTCGTGTTCATAATTTTTTTATTCGTGTTCACTCGTGTTCGTGATCTTTGGTTCGTGTTCATGATTTTTTGACCTGTGTTCACTCGTGTTCATTCGTGTTGATGATTTTTTAACTGGTGTTCACAAGCGTTCATATTTTATGGCGCGCCAGACGGGACAAAAATACTTCCTTTAAAATACATGACTTGTTTTAGAAAATTACACCTATAAATGTGCGCATATAGAACTTTCCAAAGGATTTAAAACTTATCTTACAAAAACTACACCTTTTCAAAGAGAATAATATACTTTTTTTGGAACAATAGTTGTTATATTTTAAAACTATCCAACACGCAAAAGACTTGTTCCTTTTAATAACACTTCTTTTTTAATTGATCGCGGGCTCAGAAAATATCGCGGGCGCAGGTATAATCAATCATAGGATTCTCAAACGCGCGAAAATAGAAAAAAAATAGTTCGTAAATCATGGCGGCGGAAATAGTTGAAGAAACAATTGTAGAAAATGTGCAACGAAATGCACAATACGGGCAAATTCGTCGATATCTTGTCCTCGGAAAAGATCTTTTTAATGAAATGGATCGTAACCGCTTAACGTACGACGAAAATTTGGCCGAAGTTCTTCATAATCGATGTTCTGCCTTCATTGAAGGGCTCGTCACAATTTCAAGGAATGTCGCTTTCACTGAAGAAATAGTCAACGACTTTTGTTCACTAATCAATGAATTTCAGCGCATGAAGTGTATTTATGAAGAACGTTTTGATGGCTTTGGTAGAGACGATTTACAATATGTGTGCCCAATAGATAAGCGACAAAATTCTGGGAAAGGACGTCCAAAATTTTTTAATACCCCGTGCCCAGCTTGTTGGTCTACGTTCACTGAACTTCACATGGAAAGCAATTTCAGATATGCTTGGTGTGTCTGTGAAAACAATTTTACGTCGAAGACATGAACTCTCTTTACCAGTTGGGGAGGACACTTATACTTGTATTACAGATGAAGAATTGGACGAGAAAATTTCATCTATTCTCACTTCATCACCAAACTCAGGAGAAAGAATGGTTATGGGCGCACTTACTGCAAAGAATCTTAAAGTTAAAAGGGAGAGAGTCCGTGCATCAATTTTCCGTGTCGATCCAGTGAATCGAATGCTTCGAAGACATACCTCAATCAAAAGAAGAGTTTATAATGTCCCCACTCCAAATGCACTATGGTATGTGGGTAAAGGTGTAAATGTAATATGGGAGAATGTTTAAGCACAATTTGCAATGCCAGTTGTTATTCCTGGAATTATTAGCATTGGGATTCCCAATGCTAAGAATTCAAGGAGAAATAATTTGGGAGTGTTGGAAATAGTTGTTTGTGTAACAATGGGTTTCTGTTTTTTACCCTCCAATTACTGGGAAGAATTTCATAATCAAATAATACAAGTGAATATCATCTAATATACAATCAATGCAATTTGCTTTTGGTGACCAGATAAGGGATACACAATTACTAGTTATTTTACTTATTTACCAATATAAATGCAATGTTTACTCATAGGCATTTGGATGGGAATCATAAGCTCATACGATGGAGAATGGTGATTCATGGAGGTATAGATGGGTATTCCAGAGCAGTTGTGTTCCTCCAATGCTCTAATAACAATGAGGCTGTAACTGTCTTGGAACAGTTTTTGCATGGTACTAGAAAATTTCACTTTCCTCGTCGTATACGCACAGATCATGGAACAGAAAATGTGGAAGTTGCAAGATACATGTTGCAGAAGTACAACATACAATCCAATCCTGTTATTACAGGCAGATCGGTCCACAATCAGAGGATTGAACGGTTGTGGAAGGATGTCTTCACATATGTGCTGCAACATTACCATAATCTTTTCTATTTCCTTGAGGCAAATGGTGACCTTGATACAGACAATGAAATTCATATGTTTGCTTTACAATATGCTTCATGCCAAGAGTGAACCGGGCACTTGAATGCTTTATAGCCCAATGGAATCATCATCCCATCAGAACCGAGGGAAATCAGAGTCCATTACAACTTTGGACAGCAGGTTTTTATGAATTTGCTGAGTCTGACTACAGAGCAGTTCGAGATGTTTTGGATTTTGAAACAGTCAACTTCAATGAGTATGGTGTGGATGATGATGGGCCTACCCCACAATTGCAAACAAATAATCATGTGGTTGTACCAAGATCTCTTGTTGAACTCTCTGAGGAAGAGGAAGTATTCCTCCATAGTCATGTAGACCCACTAAATGAGGATGGAAACTTTGGAATCACCCTGTATAAGAGATCTATAAACCTTGTAGAAGAGTTCCAACAAGAAATAGATTAGTGACAAGAATATTGCTTTATGAGAAATACATATTGGAAATAGGCAAACAGAAGCAAGCAAGCCATTTAGTTAAGCTGACACATGAAATGTATTTGGCTCTGTCTGAACTCTAAACACAACATGGTAATAGGAATACTCCTTGAATAGACAACAGTTGTCAATCTTAGAGAAAAGTCCTTTTGTAAATATAAACAACTGAAACATAAAATGTGCAGTAAAGACATGCACAAATGAACACCAACAATAACATTAATAAACAATAGTTGCCATTTGTTTAGTAACTTAATAACTTAGTATGAAATTTAAAACTGAATGAGGGTGACATCTATACTCATACTACCATGCTACTACCATGGGTAGGTGCAGTACAAGTATGGATGTCACCCCTAATAAAAGCATAACATTTGGCAATGCTTGCAATATTTAGGCAGTATTGACTTAAGAATCATAAGCATGTGCAGTCAGTGCAGGTATACAAAATGCCTTGGGAAAATTAGTTCAGTAAATCAGCAACTTTAATATATTTTTCCAGCAACTCATTAGCTATAACAAAGATGCATAAATAAAAAAAATTCCTTTGCATGACATTTAGAACAATGCTATTTTGCCAGCTCCCCAAAAATTTGCCAAATGTCATGCTTTTATTATTCTTGTTACAATTTTCAAGCCAGCTGTTAATAAAGTTAGATTGCAATTCAGCAGGAATCTAAAGATTTCCAAAGCCACAACAGTCGCACAGGGCAGAGATAAGAAGGTCACCAAGTTCTTGAGATGAGCATGAATGAATTGGTAGTATTATCACCAAAGCACAAGTAGATGCTGTTGGTCTACACTTGCAACCACTGGGGCAATCATGCCTGAAATGGACATTAAGAGAGCAAGGAAAACCAATGGGTGGAATAGATTCACAACCAGTAATAAATTTCAACACATCCTTCAGTTTCAAGTCTGGAGCCTCACATATACCTACAGTAAAGAAAATTAGAAATAGTCTTTTGGGAATTGTTGTATTGTAGCTAGTTAAAATGTCAAATGATACCTTCATAGTACAAAGTCTGGATGAAATCTGTAAAGTATTTGAATATGTCCTGTTCTTTTGATTTCAAAAGCTGTTGTTCACTAAAATGTACAACTAATCGCTGGATGAGGTCATCAGCTGTGATATCAAAGCTGCTATTTGCTGTAAATATTGGTTTGAATAATTCTGGGTATTTTCGAATTTCATGTAACAGCCCATACTGTTCCAAACCTTCTCCTAATTGGTTAAGCATTGGTATCTTTGGGACCACAGCCTCATTCACACAAATGCATCTAATAATTGATGAATTTTAGCATTTAATCACAATATTTATTATTGAAACGAAAATAATGGATGGGTTTTGATCCCAATAAGTTATCCATAAATTCATACGAATGTGTCTAAACACTGGAGTATGAAGGGAAAGAAAAAGGCTTGATCATAATAATTGCAAACATAGCAAATTGTGACTACCTTATTAGATTTTCCTTGTTCTTAACACTTTCTCTGGTTGGAATTCTTCTATAACCTATTCCATCTAACTCAGCCATCACTTCATCTCCGAGCAGAATTTCTTGCAGCTCACTATCAGATGTGGCAATTGCAATCTTAAAAAATGTGTGATATTACTGATATTAATAATTGATTATATATCAACCCACTATCTCAATTTCTTTATGTAATTAACATGTAAACTAGGTAAAAAAACTATTAAAATCAAAATGCTGATTAACATGAGTAAAAAAAGCAAAAATATATTTAATAAAGCAACACATTTTAGTTCCTACAATAGGTTGAAAAAAAATTACAAATATAGGCTGACATTCTCATAGAAATAGTTTTGATATATACCCATTCTAACCTTTTCTACTGCAACTTTAAGAGAATCTCTTTTTACATCATTGACTTGAATGGTCACTGCATCAAGGCCACCTGAAATAAACTGATACACCCAATTGGCTAAAAAGTTAGGAGCTGGACCACC
>NW_021163990.1:0-14806 GCF_004324835.1 Dendronephthya gigantea | reverse complement strand
CATATTTTAATAAATAAGATATACGGCAATACAGAAACAACGACATCTTTATCTTATAGCTGTCTTTATAACAACAATAATTAATTGAAAAACTCACCATCTAAAAAATAAATAAAGTTCACAGAGAACAAATCAGGTATTACAAAACGACGAAGTTCACTTGGATTAATTTAGGCCGGCCAAGACAGTACCAAAAATTAGAACTAATTTACAATGATAAAAATAATTATATTTCCTTACATTTCCTTAAACTCAATATATAGAGCCTTTCGATAATTACGTCACAACATTACCGGTTTAAATGGATTTAAAGTTTAGATGGATTTAAGTTTTACTCTCACAAGCTACGTGGAAAGATGCAAAAACATCTTCAAAAACATGCATGAAAAATAATTTTTAATTTTGACCAATAAATGTGGAAATAAGTCGTAACATTAAAACGAGACTACCAGGCAACGACCAGCAGCCTCGTTCTTGTGTTACGGTTTATTTTCACACTTGTTTGCCAAAAAGAAGAATTGTTTTTCATGCATGTCTTGAAGAAGATGTTTTGCATCTTTCGACATAGCTTGTGAGAGTAAAACTTGAAATACATCTCATTTAAGTTGGTTCTAAATTTAAAACGGTAATGTTGGGATTGGTAAAACGGTAATGTTGGGATGTAATTATCGAAAGGGTCTATTGGTTTCCCCCTTTAACGTTAAGGCGGAAAAAATAAAGGCCTGACATTCAGGTTAGTTAACTAAGGGAAAAAACATTGGTTTTAATACACCCTAGTTACAACAGTTAAGCACCCTGTTACCAAAGATAACACAAACGCACAAAACAGTAAATTAAGAACAAAAACGTGACAAATATGCGAATTTGTCAACATTGGTGTTACTACACCATAGTTTTACAGCAGTTAAGCACCCTGTTACCAAAATAACACAAAAACGCACAAAACAGTAAATTAAGAACAAAAACGTGACAAATATGCGAATTTGTCAACATGGTGTTACTACACCATAGTTTTACAGCAGTTAAGCACCCTGTTACCACAAGATGAACAAAACGCACAAAACAGTAAATTGGAACAAAAACGTGACAAATATGCGAATTTGTCAACATTGGTGTTACTACACCATAGTTTTACAGCACTTAGGCACCCTGTTACCAGAGATGGTACAAATACGCACAAAACAGTAAATTAGGAACAAAAACGTGACAAATATGCGAATTTGTCAACATTGGTGTTACTACACCATAGTTTTACAGCAGTTAAGCACCCTGTTACCAGAAGATGGTACAAATACGCACAAAACAGTAAATTGAACAAAAACGTGACAAATATGCGAATTTGTCAACATTGGTGTTACTACACCATAGTTTTACAGCAGTTAAGCACCCTGTTACCACAAGATGACACAGAAACGCACAAAACAGTAAATTAAGAACAAAAACGTGACAAATATGCGAATTTGTCAACATGGTGTTACTACACCATAGTTTTACAGCAGTTAAGCACCCTGTTACCACAAGATGACAAAAACGCACAAAACAGTAAATTAACAAAAACGTGACAAATATGCGAATTTGTCAACATTGGTGTTACTACACATTGTTTTACAGCAGTTAGGGCACCCTGTTGCCACAATAAGACAAAAAACGCACAAAACAAAATTAACAAAAAACGTGTTAAATATGTGAATTTGTCGACATTGGTGTTACTACATAGTTTTACAGCAGTTAGGCACCCTGTTACCACAAGATGACAAAACGCACAAAACAGTAAATTGGGAACAAAAACGTCACAAATATGCGAATTTGTCAACATTGGTGTTACTACACCATAGTTTTACAGCAGTTAAGCACCCTGTTACCACAAGATGGTACAAATACGCACAAAACAGTAAATTAGGAACAAAAACGTGACAAATATGCGATTTGTCGACATTAGTGTTAATACACCAAGTTTTACAGCAGTTACACACACTTTTAACACACAATGGCAAAAAACGCACAAAACAATCAAATTAACAACAAAAACGTGTTAAATATGCGAATTTGTCAACATTGGTGTTACTGCATCATTGTTTTACAGCAGTTAGGGCACCCTGTTGCCACAATAAGACACAAAAACGCACAAAACAAACACATTAACAACAAAAACGTGTTAAATATGTGAATTTGTCGACATTGGTGTTACTACATCATAGTTTTACAGCACTTAGGCACCCTGTTACCAGAAGATGGTACAAATACGCACAAAACAGTAAATTAAGAACAAAAACGTGACAAATGCGAATTTGTCAACAGTGGTGTTACTACACCATAGTTTTACAGCAGTTAAGCACCCTGTTACCACAAAATGGTACAAATACGCACAAAACAGTAAATTAGGAACAAAAACGTGACAAATGTGCGATTTTGTCGACATTGGTGTTACTACACCCTAGTTTTACAGCAGTTAAGCACCCTGTTACCACAAGATGACACAAAAACGCACAAAACAGCCAAATTAGTATACTTTCATATACCTTTAGTTAGCAATATATATAGAACTTGACATAAGTAAATCCTCATATCTGTTTATAATTTCCACGGCCAAAAAATTGTTGCCTTGACAAAGATATTATATTTTAATAAGTCAAAATATAATATACGACTTCAAAAGGGTATTGTTCCAGGACGCCCTTAACTTTACGAAACAAAGTTGATTTTGTACAGAATTCAGAAGTTGTGTTTAAATAATATAACGACTTTTTAGGATTTAAAGCGAAGAAAATAACTTTACGAATTATAACATTTTACAACAAGCACGAATAATTAGGGACGTATCGACCATCTTAGGTGTCAAACTCCCATTCGGAATAGATACTCTCATTGTCGTTATCAGTGTCACTGTCGGTTTCACTATCCATATCAAAATTTGTATCTCTTTCCAGCTCATCCTCCACATCTTCATAGGATTGCTTAGTATTGTCATTGTGCGACTCAATTATGTCCTGGAATCCAGACAATTGTAAACCGAGAACTGGCAAGAAAGATTGGATTCCAAGCCTTAATTGTTGCATGGCAAAGTTAATTCCTTCGTTAACCAAGGCAAGCTTTCCTCTGACAATGGTCCTTTTGACTGAGCTTGTAGAATAGGTTTTTGCCTAAAATAAAAAGATTTCAATATACGTTACATAAAAAGCAATCGCATAGCTTACAGATGTGGCTTACAGAAATGTCGAAAAGGAAATTGCGGACCTAAATAACTTTTAAATTATCGCATCTTCGCATTAGATACACACAATTAACACCCAATAGACCTTCCAAGAGCTTACATAATGGCCAAACAATAAAAAATGTGCGTCCATGAGAAGGTATGTACGGCGTAGGTTTTTAGCTTTTTGATACACCATGCATGTAATGCAGTATAATTCCAACCATAACATTTTGCTCGTATACAAGAAACTTCGTGCTTCGTGAAGATGGTTACAATATGGTAGCTGAAATGTTCACTGCATGATTCAGGATATGGGCTATCCACAAATATGCATAAATTGTACTTCATCACCCTTTAAACCTACAAAGTAATTACCGCCGAAAAACATACCACACACACACAGCACTTTCCACCGCAAGAACAGGCTGTTCACCACCACATTGGCTGCGACTTTTACCTATATGTTCGAAAATTAAAAATAATTTTAAGCCTGGTTTTCAGATGTCAAGGGCCACCGACACAATAACCATCGTCAAAGAATTACGTTATATGAAAACCAGCCTTTACACCTGCAATAAAAATTTGGATCTGTTGCATTTAGCCGAATAGACTGCAGTTCAGTCAAGGTTATATTGCTTATGTTCTTTGACGCGCAGCTCACAGAGTTTAAAAACATAATTTACATTTTTCCAATAAGGACAAAAGCTTTTTGCAATCGATCGCTGAAAACATACTCTATATTTCACAATTCTAAAAGTGACCGGGAAAATTACCTTGCAGCAGGTTTTCCAATTTTGCAAGTTCGCTATAAAGTGCCGGAAGGCATTTCTTGGTGTAATATTCAAGGTATTGGAACATTTCCTTTTTAGTAACTTCGATTTCCTCCTGAAACCGTTGAATTTCCATCAACTTATCCACCACAGATCGTCTCGTTACCAAAGGCACTATTGTATGAAAGGCACAATATATTCATATATAATGTACTACGCGTCCGGCAATTTATAATTATGTACGTACAAGTTCTATTTGCAAGCCTGGCTCAGTCTGTATACGAGAAACAGTAGCTACTCACACTCATCAACTGGCTCGTTCCGAGAATTCCATGGAAACTTTCCATTTAAAATTTCTTCTATGTTGCTTAGCGGTTCGTCTGCAATTCGATTATAATTTGAAATCAAAGAATGGATACTCTCTTTCTCTTTGCTGATCTTTCTCCTTAACTTATTTCGTTGCTTCGAAGAATCTTGAAGAAAATAATATTTGGTTAAAATGTTACCTTCCCTTTATCCCGCATGTGGAGGCTAATTTTCCGCGGTTTCGTTTTTTATGGGTGTTTTACTCGCACGGAAACGTTGGCTTTAAATGTTACTACTGAAATAAAGGAAGAGACACTGAAAATGTAGCTATTAAATGTAGAACCACCTGCAAGTTTTGCAATGTTAAATGCCAGATGAGAGATCGCGTTATGATGGAATTCCATATTGTATCTCAAATATTCCAAAGATTTATTTTTTAAAACACCTTCACCAAAGGAATAATTGCGACAGATCTTGGGCTGAAACTGTTTAGATTTTTCCTTATAAATCTTTTCAGCAACGTCAAACAAGGCCTTCTCTTTTGGCGTTAACACATCTAATGTGAGCAAATGACATATGTATTTCATTTCCTCCGGAGTTATGGAATATCTTTTATTTCTCGATTTTTCATCCACTGACATAAATTTGAAAGAGAAAAAAGAAACACGTCGTCATTGCACGAAAAAATTACACCAAGACATCGCATTCTGAGAAGAGCATACCTAACGTTTTTAGTTTTATTATTTATAATAATAGATTCGCCACAGTATCATGTACTGCATGTAAACTGAACAAAACTACACAAAATTCTATACGTACGTTTAGCAGCGTCAAATATATCTTCTTTCCATTTCTGTAATGTTGTTGGATCACACTCAAGTTTCTCTGACATGCTTTCTAATTCTTTCTGCATGATGGCGGTTTTATCTTTAGCCTAGAACCATGCATATAAAAGTACAGAACACATTATTATTTTTCCAAGAGAAGATTATACATTTCAGTACTCCCCTTTCCGTGCATGGGAAATTTGCATTGCATCTACATATTTTTCAATCCTCCACGCTTTAAATTTCTACCCACACCTTTTTTTTTAATAAATTTGTTTCTGTCTTATTTTTTGACGAAAACTACCGAAACGGATTTGGCAAAGTATTTGTAGCTATGTTATGTGACAAGGGGGGATTTCGTTTTAAACTATTCGGCATATTTGCTTACACTTTTTAGGCTAAGCCAATCAGAATGCCTAAATTTTTAATACATCATGTAAAATGATGATTATTCTGATTGGGTTACTGAAAATGTAAACAAACTTACTGATTGGTCTAAAACGAAATTTCCCTTGTTATGGTTTCCCTTGTTATGGTATAGTTACTATTACTATTAGGTAAAAAATAGAAAAATTAATAACTTTTGTATATCTTTTCGCAAGAATACTTGACAGTTTGGTTATTTTTCTTTTATTCCACTCCAGTGCATGTTCAGTCAGCAATTCCTCTCGTCCTATGTATGCATACATCAGAATTAAACGTTTAACTGGTTTGATAATTTTATTGCACATGCTTACCTTCAGGTAACATATGCTTGGTAGTGCACCCTAACCGCGAGAAATGACTGTTAATCTGTTCTACTTCCTCTCCTGTTGTTGCAGAAGCGCCATCTTGCCATCGCCCTCCCCAAATAACCTGCAAAAAAGATTACACAATGGACACTGCACTTGACTGCACACTTGCCACGTACGAAATATAATAAGCACAAGGAAATTTACCTGGCAATACCAAGCATGTGCTTTGGCATGCATTACGGAAAGAGCAGGTTTCATCTTTTGAGATGTGGTTACATCATTTTTACACAGCCAAGGCCAATACTTGCAGATGACATCATACCAGAAGAATTGTGTTGTACGACGAAGGTAATATTCCTTTTGCATATAATGTGCATAGCCATACACTTCTCCGTGCTTCATGCTAACTGCATGCTGGGCAACACTGTGACGACAGCCAGCAATTTCTAGCCCAGTTTCATCAACAATTTTCTTTTTCTTCAAAGTATTTCCAGCAGCATGCCAAATAGAATCGCCACACTTAGAATCATCTGTGACCTAGGGTAAAGTATAGCCGAATTGAAACAGCTCGATTTTAGATTATTTTTATACGTACAGTAGATCCACTTGGTATAAAAATAATCTAAATATTTGTTACAAATCATAGCATTACGGTCAGAAACTTCCCACACCAAATGTCACACATTGATATTTAATGGGACTATTGTTCTATAATTGTTTTGAGGTAAACGAAAATTCGTATTGTTTGAGAAGACAAATTGTAACAATACCTTTTCCTTTCCTTTTTTGTAAATTTTACAGAGATGATGTTGAACTTTTTCATTTGAAGCAATAAAAGCATCTCCATAGTAGCAATCTCTTTTCCTGCTAAATAATTTCAATTTATCCTCTTTAAAACATACATATGATGAAATAACTTTGAAACTCTTTCTAGGTGATATACAAGACGCATTTCAGTTGTATATGAGCTGACGATTTCCCTCCCAAGCTAGTGCATTCCTGCAATGCATCGTCTGTGATTCAGTGTACAAAATGTACTTACATCCCAGCAGATTGTACCGATAAAGTTTCATGTTACCATCCATGTGAACGGAGTGTTGCTGCTGTTCACATGCAGGGCACTCCATCCAGTTAATATGCCGTAGTTTGTTCAATTCATATTGGCAATATTTCCATTCACGAAAAGAGCTACCAAATGTTTTGCTGTTAATTGTTCCATCTATATAAAAGATAGAGAAAGATACATCAAACTAATATCTGTACAACTATTTAACTACTGAGGCAATTAGCAAACATAATCATAAAAGAACAGGATTCCATTTTTTGCATGAAGCGATACATTGAAGTTGATACTTAGAAGTTGGTTTAAACGTACCCGCCCTTTTTGTATCGAAAACATTTCTAGTGATTTCACAAAACTATTTTGAGAAATTCCAGGAACAATCTTCTGTAAATTATCCCAGAAATGAAAGAGATCTTGGTGAAATACATATGTCATGTCACGAATAGTTCCAGGCCAAAACCCCAGCTGTATTAAAACATGGGGACTTGTTGATGAAATAACATTGTCACATTGTTTACATTCATATTTTGTGTGACTAATGTCGAATCTACCTGAAAGATAATAATAAATATTTAACCAATTAGCACAAAATATAAGTTTTGAGTTCCATGATAGAGATCAACATTTGGCCTATAAAGCCTATCTGAATAGCATCATCTGGTTGAATCTTGCAGGAGCTAGGTTCAGCCTACATAATGTATCATTTATAGCTACAGTATAAAACTATAGAATCTATTTCAGAAAGACAATGTTTTTGTGAATAAAAAAGACAACTAAAATAGCATACCTTTCAATGTTACAGCAATGCAACCCATACCCTTCTCATCATATAAAATATTGCAAGGAAATAGGCATGTGGGACAAATAACATCACCAAATGGAAGGGACCGTTCTAAAAAATACATAGACAATTCATATATTTTCAGAAACTGTTTGAAGAACCCTCTAAAAATGGCAGAACTTTCCTACCAAGGGAAAACATTATCTCACACCTAGAGTTTCACAAAGATGCTGAGATAATACAAAGATAATACTGACTGGTCAATTTTTTTTACAAATTTCATGTGACAAATATGTTTCTGTGTTTCTTTATTTGAAAAAGACCTAATAAAATTTTTTATGAGAAAATTTGCCAATGAATATTTACTCATGTAAAATGAACTTTAGGTTTGACATAAATGCTAAATAGATCATGCTAAATTTCATATTTAAAGAGCATCTTGAGAGTATCACGGTCACAATGCACCTTTTGACACAAGGTATAAGTTACATCTTTTTAGCCATGCTATAATATTTACCAACAGTAATCCATTCCAGTTTGCTGTTAATTGAGGCTGTTGGAGGAATAGGTTCATGAAAACCATTCAAAATTGCATCTCGATCATGAAATGGATGGTTCTTATGGTTCTCCTCATCACAATCCCCACAGACATATCTATGTGAAATGCAGTCTTGACATCCAATAACTGCCATGGCATCTTTACAGCTTTCGCATAACAATTCATCAAAAATGCCAATGGAAAATTTAGTTTGCAGCAAAACTTCGATTAAACTACTTCTGACTTCCTCCCAGCTTTCATAAAGGGAATTTTGTCTTTCATGCCAGGTTCGTTTCTTTTGCTGACCACCACATTTCCAGTTACATAATAATCCTTTTGCTTCTTCAAGGATATCATTCATTGTCACATCTAAACAAAATCGATGATACTGCTTTAAAAATGAGCTGCTAGGTAGAATGCCACAAAATCATTGTACACCATATTACACCATTAAGTTTAATATACATTCGATAAACCAAGTTTTGTAAAGTAGCAGGGTCTTTAAATTCCAATATATAAATGCATAAACAGTATCCATATTGGAAAGTTTGCAATATGTGTGAATGATGAGTCACAATCTTCCCTGCACACAGCCAATCTAGCAATGTGGCAGCATGTGTATAATGTCTAGTCAGTAGTCACAGAGGACACAAAGCTATACGAACGTTGTTTAGATAATAAATATTGACTTTTAGCACATCATATTTTACAATAGCGGTTCAAAATGTCAACAAAGCGGATTAAAAACTTCACAGCATTTTTAGCTGTTGTAATTGTACATATTTATATTAGATCCATACCCTCTACAGCGTTTGTCGTTACATCCATATCTGATTCACGATCCAATAAACTTACTTCTGGTGGTTCTTGTTCTACGTAAAAAGTGACAAAATAATAATCATCCGAATGATGGGACCTATCTGGCGTAGGTTCTGTGTAAAATGTTACAAACAGAAGCATACCTTGGAAAATATTATCGCTGTGTTCCTCTAAGTTTTTTGATCTTGAACTAGAGGCGGTATCATCGCGATTATAATACTTTGGATTGTAAGTATTTTTGCAACTCCGTTGGCCAGTTTTTGGATCCGTGCTATACTCATAATGAATAGGCTTTCTTCTCTTTTTTCGCTTTTCTAAAATATCATTACCTTGCCTAATAAGACAATCCATGGAAGGGAGTTTCTTCTTGCGAGCATTGGCAGCCCTTTCAAAATTCTCCGCCATTGTGAAAGATTTGAGTTGGTTTTGACCCAGTTTCTTTCCGTTTCATAATGCTCGGCCACGCGTCGCGAAATTATTGTTTTAGTAATTTCGGATGTGTTTAAGAATTTATTGATATAATAAATTTAGAAGTGGAGCTCATGTTGAAATAATTGCATGGAAAGTGTGTACTTGCATAAAACAGATAGCTACATCGTACTATGTTCATATATTCGTCCTAGCCCAGATTTTGTACATTATTTATTTAAAATCATGCCCGCTGGCAATATTGACACTTCAAAAAAAAAACAGAACAAATAATATATTAAATTAGGACTTACTTAAATTATTATTGCTCGGATAAAAATATTAATTTCGCTAATCCACACGTTGACGTTGTGCACGTGTTGCAAAAGGGTATTTTGCATAGTTATAAAAATAAAACCTTATAGAGAAAAGAACGGCTATTACGAACCATTTAAGATGATCACGAGTTGAAACGTAACTATATTAGACTACCAGGTGATGTGAAATGGCGGGAAAGGACTCGGACTAGTTGTCAAATAAAATTGTTCTCGGGTGAAACAACTTAAATGCTGCAGAGTGGATTTTTATATTCCGACAACCTTTCTGAACCCTGATTGGCGAAAATATGAGCGCGGGATCACCTGGTAATTTGTTCCTAGAATTGCACATTCGATGATTATTACGCTCTGGGATCGGTTGTTCAAAAGCCGGTTAGCTTAACTCTGAGTTAAAGCAAATCTTAACATCGATTTTTCAAGCCGCTTATTTACAAAGTTGAATATCTTTTTTCACAAATATTTTCTGGACCGATATAGAAGTCATATTTTGTGCAGTTTCGAAACGAAGAGTGGTTCAGAAGTACATAAACGAAAACACTGGATTAAAATTTAACCCAGGGTTAGCGCTAACCTAGCTTTGAAGTTTGAACAACTGGCCCCTGCAATCTACGTGGGATGATATTATTTAATACATCGAAAACGGCATTAGAATTGCTATTTGCAATTTTTTTAAGGTGTAAAAAGTATTTTGTCACATTATTGACATTATTGACATGTTGTTTTCATCGTGTGATAAACATGAGCAGTTGTTCAGAAGTCAGATTTTAAACGTAATCATCTAATACAATCTTGCGTCGTGATTTTCAGTGACTGAAGGCCTTTATCCATACACTCATCGCAAAACCCTAGTGCTCACATGTCATATAATTGCACTACTACAATTTTGCGTTGTTCAATCCTGTTTTAACAAAAATAGTGTCATATAATTGCCGTTGGAGCCTTGGAGGACTGCTGCCATGTGCACAACAAATCTATATCAGTGTTCAGTAAGATGCCAGCTGATATTAATGTAGACAAAATAATAACGTGGTACGAGCCGAATTCTAACCCTGGTGACCCAAAGTCTATCACCTTCCGTGCAGATATATATATATATATATATATATATATATATATATATATATATATATATATATATATATATATATTTATATATATTCGTAAAATAAAGAGTCGCCATCTCAGCACACCAACGTTTTGGCGCGGTCCCGGATAACTATTGCATGGTTTATGCTCCTCGAGGCTGTTGTTTCTCATGGAAAAAGCCTTCATAATCAGGCAGGAACTGCATAGCTGGAACGAAAACTATGGAGGAAATTCTTGACTTTCATGATGTGAATGTTCACTTGTCTGCGTTAGAGCATCAAGAATTAATGACGATGTCTGAGACTCTTGAGATTGAAGTTCTTCATCGTCTTCTTCGATGACTTCGGAATCTTCGAGTGTTTCAATACGAAGTTCAGATTTACCTTCCACGAAGAATTTCGTAATAGTTTTCTGAAATGAAATGAACAAATTCATGGAATCAGTTTAGGAGTTCCTCAAGAAAGATCTGAATAGTATTATTACGCTAAAACGAGATGTTCATGCAGGTTTTCGACTGCCAAAATTTCAAAATCATTTGCTTTTTTCTAAATCTTGACTGAATAAACCTCCTTTTTGTGTACCTTGTAAAAAGTCAACTAGACAAGTGAAAACAATGACTTTGAAATTCAGCATAAAAAATCTGGTTAGCCTCGCGCAACTTATTTTGACAAGTCTATATATAGATTAGATCACGTATCGCGTTTTGTGCTTTCTGATTGAATGCTATACTCGTAGGCTGGCAATGATAACCTACTATGGCATTGATTTGACTAAAATTATAATCTGAAAGAAGAATTTTCGGAACAGAAAGCCGTCAGTTCGCCCCAGTACACTGTCCAGTAACTTTTCTTACAACGGTAATTCTTGTTTTTACTACAAAACACCATCAAATCACTTGCCCTCGATATCTACGGGGAATACTCAACTCGGCCTCGTTTCAAAATCAGACCACAATAATCATGCACGCATTCACTGGACGAATTGTATCACAGAATTCTGATATCATTCCTATAATGTCTTATTGTATATAAACTTTTACAAACAGTTACATAAAAAGTCTCCGCTGTGATGTAAAGTTTGCGGATAAAACGTCCTCCTGGTTTGGTCGGATTGACTGAGCAGAAACAGACTTTTTACGTTTATATATTTTTGTGAGCAAACCTGATTTTGGACTCCTTTCTTTCCTTGAACCATATACGCGAATTTTGTGACGGTTCGTAGTATAAGATCCTTGACCTATATACATCGACAAAACTACAATTAGCTTCGCGGTGGTGAAAACTAATTTGTCATAATTGTCATAATGATGAAATGTTTCGTACCTTAGAACGACTCATGAACATCGCTCTTGGATCTTTGATATGGCTGTGAAGTGAGGTTAGCATCATTTTAATCTTCTCAACGATAACCTGAAATACGTGAAGATGAGGTAAGCATCTCAAGGAATTAACTCTAAAAAGGCAACTGCAGGGGGCTGCATGGTTGTTTAAATCCGTTACTCTCTATTTTAATGTCCTGAAATCACTCAGTTTTGTCCAAGCGCCTCATGACAGGACGGATTCGGGGTACTGAGTAATAATAAATTTCACAGTCAAATTTCCAATTCAAAATACCTCAATACCAACGCTATTGGTTATTCATTTCTAAAGAATATTTTGACATAAAAATTTACCGATATGGTTGCAAGTTAGAGTGCTAGAGTTAGAGTGCTGTAGTGCTTTATTCTCACTTACACTGGATCAGCCACTGATCTTAGGTCAGCTGGACAAGCTACATATATGTTTTTCCTCAAGTTTGTATTAACAAACCTTTTCCTGGGGTACAAGGCTTTCTGCTCCAACGACAGCATCGAGCAGTTCGATCATTGTGTAAAGCTCATAATAATCAGTGCTGTCATTCACATCTATTTCTTGGAGTAATACATTAACTTTTGTGAACATCTAATAAAAATATTTAAAAACAAACAAACTTAATCTAAGAAAAACTACAGCAAAAGCAACCTGATTGGTTAATAGCCGTGCAGGATTGCCTTCGCGCGTGCATAGCATTTTAAATAGTTTTAAACCGTTGTTTTACTGCAGTTATTTTTATAAAATACAATTGCCAAATGGTTGTTTTGCATTCCCACTTCTTGGGTCTTTGATATCTAAGTCAATATCATGACGTCATTTAACAATGACGTCATTAACGGATGTAACTTTTTTTTCCCGTTATGTGATAGAGTTCATGAAAATAAGTTTCACACATAGCTATCAGCCAATCAAGAATTGAATTATAATAAAAGGCTTATACTAAACATTAAAATCTGCTCAATTATTTATAAAGCTTTTTTGTGTCTGGTTGCATGTGAACTGGAAATCAAGTGACCTCTATATTTGTTCAGTAGGCAGATGCACTATCCAGTCTTTGCGGATCAGTGCTTTGCGGTGCATTCGCTTCAGCAGTCAGGAATACAAATATCCAAGGAGAAAGTAAGAGTGCGGCATGTACCTGATGTGTATTGGTTATTTGCTGATCTTTTTTCAAATCGTTGTCCGATATTATGAACGGATTGATATCAGTCATAGTGTTGTGTGAAAGCGAAGCCAAAATTTGAAGTGCGGCCAATCTTTTAACATCATGTCCTCTATTTGAGTAAGGCTGAAGTTGGACAATACGTAGTTTGTTGCGATGATGAGTCTCGATACGAGAGAGAATAGATGATAACCTGGTTGCCTGTATAATAAAAGAAAGAATACTAATGTAAATTTTTGTTCACGCCTAATGAAAACTAACCACATCGATCAAGGGCTACCGACCGCCAGATTTGGGTATTTTAGCTCTTGTAAAAACGCCTGAAAAGCAATAAAACTACAGATTTGTAGCTAACAATTATTAAAGAAGACACCCAGTCTAAAAATACCAAGGTTTAATCCACGTTATAGGCGATTAAACAGCCCCTATCCGGCGGTATAAATGCATAATACTGTAGTTTGTTTGTCTCATAATAATATATGGTAGTACGAATACCTGGTCAATCCAATAGAGAAATTTAGCAAACACGACGTGGCGTCTAAGACGTCGCCGTTTTAGCGCGAGCGATCTGGGACTAGGACGCCACCACGTCGTAAACTATTTGTGATTTAGCAAGAGGTTGATATACGCGTTTAGTCGGTTTGGAATATTCCTTTGGAACTTTTTATTCACAACTTTGGAATATGTATTTATCAGGTGAGTTTCTTCATCTTTTTTAGATCTAGATTAAGACATGAAATAGAAAGGTTGCTCTCAGGGTGAAGGCAATAGATTATTTTCAACTTCGAATGCTCAAAGACGGTTGTTTAATTTTCAAACTCAAATTTCGCGAATATCACGTATGTTTTATTGCAGTGAAAATCGCAGTCAAAAATTGCTTTAATATTTGTAGAATGTCTGGCTATGGTTTGCAAAGCTTTCGCGAATACTTAAATCTTGCTTACATTAACGACTTGGTGGACTTTGACGATTTTATTTTTTGCATATCGCAAACCAATCAAAATCAATTTATCCGTATTGGAAATTTGATGAGTTTAATTTGGAGAATCTAGATGACACACAGTGTCATACAGAATTGCGCTTCAAAGAGTGATATCCCAATCCTCTTAAATTGCCTCAACATCCCCGAAAAATTGTTTGCTGCCAAAGAACAACATGCACTGGTTTGGAAGGTTTGTGCATCCTTTTGAAGAGATTGGCTTATCCTTGTCGGTATACAGATATGGTTGGCATGTTTGGACGAAACCTGCCTTAAAATTTGCCTTATTTTCAACACGGTACTAAATTTTGTGTATAACACACATCATCATCGCCTTGAAAGCTGGGAGCAACCATTTCTATCACCTGAAAATCTTTCTGCTTATGCTGATAGCATTCATACCCATGGGTCCCCACTTCCAAACTGTTTCGGATTTGTTGATGGAACAGT
>NW_021163989.1:0-14851 GCF_004324835.1 Dendronephthya gigantea | reverse complement strand
CACAATTCAGTTTGCTGTAACAGACAGCGCTATGCATATAGAAAAAATTTCAACACAGTATAAAGTTACCATAACTGATGTCCAGGCTAAGATTATGTCGTGAGAATTAATTTTATATGTTGAACTGAGAAGAATTGCTCCTATAGCTTCTTTTCGCAAATATTAATGTAAAATTGATATTTTAAGAATAATCTAATTATACAAGCAGCGGCGTAACCAGCGGTGGCGTAGGAAGCAAGTTAAAGTTGGGGGGACAAATGCTTTCAGGGGCACTTCTTCATAAGTGCCCCCAGTGCCCCCCCCCCTCCCCTTCCTACGCCACTGGTAGCCAGCCTGACGATTGTCCCGCTATGTAAATTTCGAGTTATTATAATTATGCATGTATTCAGAAATTTATTGTTTTCACAGTCAATGAACACTAAATATTAGCATAGCGGGACAAATTGTCAGGCTGGCTACGCTACTGTATATATACGTATGTTAAATCCACCTTGACTAAACTTTTAGTGGGAAGGAAGACACTCAACTCGGGATACCCTATACCTGATGATTTTCGCTTGTTGGGGTTGACCTGGTAAACTGTGAACATTTGGTTAGTCCACAAGAACCAGGCTTCTGACTCTCTTTCCTTGTTTCATCCTTCCTATACCTCGATTGGACCAACGGTTTTGCGCCTGGGTTCGAACCGTTTGCGTGTGTCGGCGTGGATATTCTCTTACTGTGGTTTTGCAATTCCCTAAAGATGGATCTCGTGTGATGAAATAAATAGATTTACAACAATAGATCATCATCCACCTGGTCTTTTGAAGTCGTGCGGAGAGGTGGGTCGTTTCAAATAGCTATAGGCCTAAAGGCTCGTTTACACTTACGTTTTTGCTGCGCTTTTATTTGCGATTTTCTTCTTTTGATAGATGTGAACGAGTAATGAGTTACGAATTCTCGGATGTGTATATAAGCATATGTATTGCACATCCGTAACTTATTCACTCATTCGCATCTATCAAAGGGAAAAAATCGGGCATAAAATGGCAGCAAAAAATGGTAAACGGGCCTTAAGATGCCCGCTCTTCTAATTAAAATTCTCAAGAAGGATCTGAAGATCCGAATGTAACTTCAAGTTTCCTCTCAGTAGTGGTTGCTAAAATTAATGTGCCCTTTAAATTTCTTAAATTTTGTCCCCGCGCTGCCCTGTAATTCTTCTGGCGCCACTGTTTTGGTGATTTTTTACCATACCATAGCGGTATAGAGTGAACAGTAGAGGCACTGTATATTTTATCAGCTACTGGCTGCGGTTCGTCAGATCGATGTTATGATTGGTTGAAAAATACAATTGACCGGCTGCGAATATGCGTGGTGAATGCCTTGGGTAATAATATAGCCATATCACCATGAGCCACACGAAAATTCTTACTTTGGTGGTTCCACTGTCTTTTTTCTTACACTGTAACTATATACACCGACAGTTATCATTCATTTCGTATAAATGTATCTTATTTAAGTTTAGCAATTACTTCAGTAATGGTTTTCGTGTTTGGATGGCCTGATCCAAACACGCGGGAATTAACAAAAGCGCACGAAACACGAGCCGAAGGCGAGTGATTTGGCGAGCTTTTCTTAATTCAAGAGACGTACATTCCCAAGTATCTGGATCAGGCCATCTAAACAAGGAAAATCATTAAGAAATTGTTTTATAAAATAACAACAATTTAACAAGGCATTTTTCCAAGCTTGATTTCAAAAAGGGAATTAAATTTCCGTGTTTGGATGGCCTGATCCTGACGAGCAGTCAGAATATGCGTTATATAAATGTTATTTTATAATGTAATATATTGACACTCCATAGGTTTAAATCGAATAATGGGGCTCAGATTGAAGACAAAAATGTAAAATAATTACATAGAAGACACAAGCATAAAAATCCTGTGGCTAAATGCATGGCCATGGATACAACATACTATTTGTCTACCATTTGCAGTGGTTTTTATGTGCATGTTTACCTGTTACGAAGTTTTCCAGGTCTTTTTCCATAAGAATCAAGGTCCATAATTTCGCTAACGGATTTTTTTCTACACAGATTTTGATACTCATTTGGAACTGTTGTAAATTTTGGAACTTTTTGAACGAACTCTCGTTTTGAACTCGACTTTTGCAGTTCATGAGTTTTGTTTCTGGGTATTCTACTAAACTTTTTCGCGATCCTTTTCGAAGACAAAATGGCCGATGCTGTATCTTTGTTCACGAACCATACTTGCTGGTTTGATGTTGATAGAGGACGTCGTTTTGCAGTTGAAATTCTTGTCTGGTTAGGTGCAGATTCTAGAGTGTGAGGTGATTGAGTTTTAACAGGGGCTCAGTCAGATTCAAGATTTAAGAAAAGAAACTTTTTTGGATCGAAAACGTTTCTTTTGATTTTTGCAACCTCAAATATAGAGGCAACTTTCAAATCTGACGGCCTTCTTCGGATGTTATCTTTATGCAGCTGGAAATCGCAGATCACGAACTCACAGTTGCGTACGGGAGACGATAAATGGAGGGGAGGAATAATATATTCATGTTGTGCAAGATTAATTTCTTTTCAAATCCATTGTCTTTACAGGTCTGTTAACATGAATACATTATATATAAATATGTGCCCTCACCCCCCAATTATCGTCTCCGTACGCCACTGTATGCACAGTATATATGTAACCACTGAAAAATATGATAATAGTCATAATACATTAAATATAAGACAACTACAGGGTGTATCGAAAAGACTGCGAAGCTTTGAAATCACCCATTGTTTAGGATTTGTTTCATTCAGCTCACCTATATAAAAGGAAGCGTTTTATGCTCGCATGTTCTTCGTATCGTATCATGCGTGCCGATAAAATTTAAATGTTATGTAAATGAATTTCTATGTTTAGTCAACTGTTGGATTTTCATCACAGTTGCATGAGTGTTGCGATATTTTTCCTCTCTGGCACAATGTAGAGACAGGACAGAATGAATAAATTCACAAGAACGAATTTCAATTGCACAGGCAATATATTAACTAATTAGCTCCATGTAAAGATTTCAGTTCTCTCTAATATCAAGCGTGCAAGGTTTACTTCCCCCACTATCTATAAGAGCCTAGTATATATTTCAGGGGGGGGATATCATAAAGAAGAACTCACCCTGCTTTCTTGCCCTTTTAATGCAATCGCTCTGGGATAACGAACACCTTTCCGTAATCCGGGAATAGTTTGGTGTCCACACCTGCCTTACGGACGAATTCTTGGAAACCTTTATATATATGATGAGATGTCAAAAGATTGCAGAACGCGTATTCATCACTTTTTTTTAACAGTTATTCAATAGTTTTCTTTTTGATAGCAATACAGAAATACACCAGGGTGAACCAGTGATTAGTTTTTTGGTTAATACCTCATAAACACCTATTTTTGCGATGTTCTCTCTCCCTTTGTTCATCTGTTCAAATATTTTGCTCCAAAGTATAAAATGATAAATACATTATTATCTAGATTTAAGTACAATAGACTTACTGTATCCTCTTGTGGTGATTTTCTACCCTTATTCAATATGTCTTTACAGAATTCGTCGATTTTACAAGATTGTTGAATAAGTTCTGACTGTTGTACACACTTTGCTTCGAAACGAACGTTCTGCGCCCCAGATAAGACATGTGATATGGAAATTTTATATCGTAAGCTGTTTTCTTTTTCCATTTTGCAATTCGTTTGCGACGTGTCCTTAGAGCTACCGCTGGTTTTTGAAGGATGTGTGTACATGTTGTTTGTGGCTGATAAATTAAAATCGACACTTTTTCGGGAACTTCTTGGCCTCCCCAACATCTTAAAATTTTTCCTAAATACAAGTCTCTCAAGTTCTCATGTTTTCATGAGTTTTTTCAGAGATTTATTGAGAAGAGTTCCATGCAATCGATTTGTTTAACATTAGGTTTTTCCAGGAGAGAACAGATTAAATTATGACATCACGAAATTGCAGTTTTTCTGCACGGCACGTGCCATAACCCCAGCGCGTGCTGGTTCTCAGCTAAAAAACGCCGTTGGTGGGCACGCACGGTACTTTAATCAAATCCCCCGTAACCCGTTTCCACTTGCGATTTTTACTGCGATTATATGTGCGATTTTTTTCTTTTGATAGATGTGAACGAGTGAATTAGTTACGGATGTTCAAGTAAGAGCTCTCACACATCAGAGCATTCGTAAATAGTCACTCGTTCACATCGATCAAAAGAGGAAAATCGCATCTAAAATTGCAAGTGTAAACGGGTCTTTAAGGCCCAGCTCCGGCGGTTTACCATGAAAATTAGATGTATGTGGAAAAAGCGATGCTTTATAATATGAATTACGTCTCTCCAACATTACAAAAAAATATTTAAAATTGAAAAGTTTTTATAATTAGTAGTCTGGGGAAACACCGCACTCAATGGAGCCACGATTCGATTTAAAAGCGTTGGATATAGAACGGAGAGGGAATTTCAAAATCAGAGAATATCATACAAATTAAAATGAGGCTACCAGGCCATGACCGGGAGCCTCGTTCTAGTGTAATGGCTTATTTCCACACTTATTTGTCAAAAAAAAAATTCATACACGTGTTGAAGAAGGATTTTTTGCATCTTTGCACTCAGTTTCTCACTCTCACAGTTTCTGACAGTAAAACTTGAAATCCATCTCATTTAAGGACGTTTTAAATTTAAAACGATAATGTTTAAACGTAAAGTTTCAACAATGGTCCACTACAAACTAATCATAATTTATTCCGTTTTAAAAATTTCAAGGGATGCAAACTTAAATGTATAATGTTTACTCCAAACAAAAAATAAAGAAAGAACGCGAGATTACACAAAAAGTTTTATTAATTAGGGTTTTATCTCGAGCAAACAAAAGGAATCGATTATCTAACGAACAAATCAAAGATGTAGTTATGTCATAATTTTGTTTGATGTGTTGTCATCCGTTTAAATTGGTCTTTAGTTTGTGTGTTTATCATTGTATAGGGCCGCTGTAATTGGCGAAAGCTGTAGCGTGCACCTAACCACTTCTGTATATCCGTATGTGTGTATTTCTATATCCATGTCTTTTATCTGTATTTATGTAAATGTACAGCATGTTCATTGGAAAAGTTAAAAAAAAATTAAATAAAAAAATAAAAAAATAAATAAAATCGTCTTTTTCTCACCATTGGGTGTGTCTGGTCTTGGTAACTATAGTGAAAGAAGATTCCTACAAGTCTTTTTTCACCCAGAGCAACTTGGCACCCAATAATGCATGAACATATTTCTATATTTTTCAAAATTAAAGAAAATTTTCTGTAGTGGACCATGCACCTTAATGGCAATTTTTTTTACTAACTAAATACTAAAAGCAATATATTCATAAATTTAATAAATCATATACTAACAAAATATAACATTGATTGACAAATAATCGTATGAGTATGTAAAATGTTTTACAGTGTCTTTAAAGCAATTGTAATTCATGCGAATGGTTAACATCGACTTTTGGTGTATTTGGGTGGGACTCGTCGAGTCTTAGGCATTTGTTCAAATTCTACTCTATTATATTAGGGATTAGGTATTAAATTTCGACCGAAATTTAGTATTAAAGTAGTTTAGAAATTTTCTTTTCCATCAAAATCGCAGCGTAAAGTCCCCCTTGGATTTTCCATATGAATACCCCTTTAAGTAATTCAGCTCAACTAAAGTTTTCAGCATAACGATCATTCAGCATGGCTGATAATTTCTAACCATTCCCATGGCAACAGAATGTTCCTTTGCTTTCATACGTAATGTTTTCAATCCGGGACTCTTCCTATCGATGTCCGGGTTGCCATCCATACCCTGATTATGAACTGGCCCCTGCATGATCTGTCCATGGCCACCATTAATGATTGTTCCGCTTGGCGCATGAGAGAGCGGCTGTGAAGTATTGATCTGTTGTGAATGTGGAGGCTTATGACTCAATGCTGCCATATTATTATTCATCATACCCGGATGATGACCAGCCTGACTTGATATCACCCCCCGGCTGGCGGACATGTATGACGTCAACGGTGTCGACATTGTGATCACGTGAGCAACTGGACTACCCTGGATGTTTGTGGCATTAAACGCCTGGGGAGAGTTTGATGTTGGTGATCTGATAACCCCTCGGTTAGGATTAAGCACTGGGGATATTTGCGGATTGTATGGAGCCATCGGGGACTTTTGCGGTGGTCTTGTCATAGCCGTTGTTGAAGGCCAGTGACCAGGATTTGGGTTAGCATATGAGGGAGCATCACGGTACACATGAGGTGAACCTGGTACACAAGGGGGTCGAACAGGAATTTGGGGGAATCGTTCACGTTTTCGCCATTTTGCTCGTCGGTTTTGAAACCAAACCTAAAACATACGAGTTCCATTAAAAATGACCAAGATCTTGTAATATTATTTACGCCAAGATCTTGTAATATTATTTACGCCAAGATCTTGTAATATTATTTACGCCAAGATCTTGTAATATTATTTACGCCAAGATCTTGTAATATTATTTACGCCAAGATCTTGTAATATTATTTACGTTAAACAGTGTGCTAAAATCAGGTCACATTTATTGGTGCATCCCAGTAGTAATCAGAATACGTTTTCGATGGTATGCAGGATCTTAATGCAACTGACACTGGAATTTGAAATTGCATGTTCAAGGTCACAGACAAAGAGACGCTCAGGTGCATAATTAAGTTCAATGTGCTTCTCTCACTCATTTGAACGGCAGTCGTAAATCAGATCAACAAAGTCCAATACAAATTAATGGAGTCTCCGTGCAGGTGGTTAAATATTGCAGCCTAGATTTTTTGATGCTCTATATTTTAATCTGCCCTTCCAGGAGTAGTAGTAACTATGAGACAGCCTTGTTTTAAATAAGTTCTTATAAAATATGATTATGATTCTATGTTATCTGGGATATCCGTAGCTATAATATGGCTATTTATGATATGGCTTTTCAAAATCCTCTATTCTGACTGGTTGACGAGGTCCGTATATTCCTTATCTGGACCAGTATCCCGGATGTCTCACGCAGTTCAGCCATATAATAAACCGATTATTGACCTCGTTTGTTTGGTCTGGCCTCGGCGGTCTGATATTTCACAGTACAGACCTCACAAACAGAATAGTTTATGTTTTAAAAACTTTTCCATGCAAAAGGAGGATTGTTAAGTAAGTAACCAAACTTTGACGTCACTGTCTGACACCACATAGCTAGGCATCCCCTTTGTACAACGAAAGACATTATCTAAATCCAGGACAAATGAAATCTGGGACTGCACGCAAGATCAATATGCTCGGTTAAGCAAATGGGCACGTTCAATAAGTGGAGTGAATTATAAATTCTTAATCAGTCAGGAACGTGCTATATAAATCCTTGGGTCTCGGGAGTGTCACACATTAAAAATGCAAAGCGTTTCCAGATTTTGCGTGCCACTAACTTTATTCGAGCTAAAAAAAACTGATCTTTAAGGATCAAACAAAAATTTTCGTTTTAATGTTGTCTCCGTGGATGTCTTGAGGTTTAAATAAGTTATGACTTTAGAAGGGAGCGGAAGTCAATAAATTGTCGAGGGAATCATCAGCTCCCCGCAATGAATTATCCGTCGGCAGGATCCTGTGTAACCCCATATTCGTTTGGCCAAGTTACTTCATCAATATGACGGGTAAATTAACAACAGTGAAAAGGCATGGGTCCAAACTCATAACACATTAAAGATATGAGGCCAAGAACAAACCCATTAATCCCCTGAAAAATAGCTAAGAGTTCGTTGTTTACAATAAAGCCTCTTCAGAGCATAAATATTCGAGTGTTACTCATTCAGAGTTATCCACAACATCTTGTCTTATATCCTGGCATAATTACATTTATTTTTAAGAGGGTCATGGCAAAGATTTCTCAACTACAGAAATTCCTTTATCAAACGTGATGAAAAAGGTCAATTCTGTGCTTCGCAAACTAACCTCGATTAACCTTGCCCAATTGTTGACTAATTCAATAATTCACATGCTCTCCACTCAAATGACTGCATGAAAAGGTCGGGGATCATATCTCTTCGGAAATGCGAGTTAGTTGCTATAAACTGTTGTTATCCAATTAGCTACCACATGCAAATTTGCAACTTGCATTCACAACTTGCTAACAGGTTGTTGATTTGCTAGTTGATTTATTGAACTCCAACAAACTAATAGTCTTTGAACGTCTGCATAGGGCAAACTGTGTGTAAAATGAAAATATAAATTTATAAACGTATTGCCGATTATGGACTTGCTGATAACATCGTGCTGTTAGTGATACGTAATTCCGCAGTAAGAAAGCAATCTGTTGGTTTTTGAATCTCCCCGTTAGTGGTAAAGAGTTTCTTTCTATGTCTGTTCACGAATAAATGAATGGTAATTACTACCGGCATTGCTTTAGAAGATGCGTGGAAAAATTCATCCGAAAAAAATCATTCTTAAAAATATGTTCACAAATGCAAAACTTCACTTAAAAACCATGGTAATCCATACTTATCCGTTCTTGCTGTAAGCGCTTAAAAGCACCAAGAGGTAACAATCATCAGTCATCGCAATAAGTTAAAGGATATTGAATCAATGCTATCTATACTTCAAGAAATAAATCGGGAGTTGATGAGAAATTTTATAGATTCAGTTGAATAATGTACAGAGAAGAATTATTAACTGATACATTTGATGCAAGAAATTTTATTGATGCAAGTCACATGAAAGTAACTTCTTTGTAATACAAGATTGAATTTTTTTCTCTAAAAACTTATAGATTCAGTTTTAACCTCTTTGAATAAATGATTATTATGATTATCTCATAAATGCAGGCAGTGTGGTGTGCCTGTAAAGTTTGGTTTTCTTCCGTGCAAGTCGGTGGTGGAAAACAGGCTGATGAAAGACAAAATATCCTAAATTGGAAAGATGACAGAAGTTCTCAAGTCTAATTACAAAACTAACGACAGATATATTGGAAGAACCGGATGTTATGTGCTTAGCCAAGTTTGCTCGAGGCTTGAAAGACGAGAAACGAAGTTATAGCTAGTACTTGTATATTTATACAAAACTACTATAGTTAAGTGGGCGAGAACAATTCATTATCGAAATGGACAAATATTCCAATTGTTTGGTGAAATAATTTAAAAGTTTGAAAAACTGATAAGTATTATTACAAACGTTTAGACAATTGAGACATATTTCAAGCAGTGAAGATGATGTTTTACCTCATCGCTATGTTCTCGTGCAAAGTAATAGGATCTAGTATGGATTCGTGCCATCATTCGCAAAGTGGAACATGACGCAAAAATTTGGCGACATTTCTGAATTATTGAATATATCATTTATAGGAGCTTATTGCTATAGCGCTTTTGTTGAAGGATGGCGTGCAACTCTTTGCAATATGATTCTGAGAGTGTCGGTATAGTAATTTGGATCTGTCAGGAGGGCCAGTATAAAATTCAATTAACTTTGATCAACGGAAGAATTAACTTCGGTTTGGGGAGAATATGAGTGTAAGAGCACAATTCCGAATTCAAGTAAAAAGCACCACAGCACAAATACTTTTCATATCCTGTGCAGACAAATACACTTGAAACTATTTAAAGGATATTTTGCGGAGAAATTTTATTCTATTTTAAGCCCGATTTAGTTTATTTACCCCTTTGAGATAATCTGTCGTCAGCTTATTCTGCATGTCACGAAATGTATTGTATGTGCTGGAGAAATCATTTTAAGGCCCGTTTACTTGAAATTTTATTGCGATATTATGTGCTTCTTTTGATAGATGTGAACGAGTGAATTAGTTAGCGATGTTCAAATACGACCTCTTAAACATCTGAGCATTCGTAACTTAATGCTCGTTCACATCTATCAAAAGAAGAAAATCGCACGTAAATCGCAGCATAATTCGATCAAGATCAACTCAATTCAACAAGGGGCGGATCCAGTTTTTTTCATTCAACTATGCTAACTGCATATTAGCTTGAAACATACACAAGTTAGGAAGAGGAATTAAAAAAAATTAATATACCTTAAGGCTGTATCGCAATTGAAACAGCCTTTATATTTTGATTAGTTGTGTGGTGTTAACATGGCTGCATTTGCACCGCGCAACAATTTCATGTTTCGTTTATTATGCTATACTAAAGATTACATTCCTCAGACTTGTGATAAGAACGTACCGTAGATTTTCCCAAGCAGATTTTTAAAAATCGGAAAACAAGACTGTGTCACGAATCAAAAAAACAAAATTATACTTATTAGAAAAAAAAGCAATCCGTGTAAAAAGTTGACATGACCTAAGAAGATTTTTGTAATATGCATACTGCAATATTTCGCGTATCCGAATCGGTTCACCGTCATAACAAATTAAGGCCTTGACAACAGCAATTACAGAAGAAAGATCATCCGCCTCTGTTCAGTGTTCAAGTTCAAGGCATCTAACTCTTGAATGCTCTAAGTTGTGACTCATTTCATGGATCATACCTCGCCAAACAATTTAAAAAATCACAGCCAAAAACATGCACTCATATTAGAGGAAATATCTTCCCATATCGGTTTTACATCAATCACGGAATACGATCCACAAAGCTTAGATAAGCTATTATAGCTACATTGGTCACTAAAATGGCCGTGTCTTCTTTAGATGACCTCGTTCTTTTGGTATAACAAGATTAAACAAGTTAAGATTGGGATATTAACACTGCTAGCATAATATACTTGCAACTATAGGGACACCTAGGAATCTCAATGGTAATATAATATTAGAATTGACTCAGTCTTTGTCGCTAATGGTAAGTGATATGCAATAACTAAACCCAAGATTTGAATAAAAAAATAAAAGTTGTCGCGGAATTCTGAACCACGTTTGTAACATGTGTAAAGAAGGTTGTAGGCGCTAGTTAAAACTTTCTGGTGTTATATTTTTGAAATCAGCGAATGTTGCAACAAATAAAGTTACATTACAAGTAAATTATACTCCATTGTCAGCACAGTATAGGGTGTTATATTATTGCTATTCATGCATTCAATATGTACGCCCAGAAAAAAAATTATGCTTTAAAAATTATTTTGTTATTCCCTTGAATTCCCCTGAGACAAGCATAATGATTGTTTTAAGATAAAAAAGAAAACACGAGGTAAATATTTTCGAGACTCCATCTTTTGCTTAAACACTCTTAGCTAATTATAGCCAGCAATGCACGAAGTTTATTAACTTATATTATATAAAAAAAACTCCCCAAGAAAACGGTACATGACAAAGGCGTTAATTTGAGTGGCACACAACCTATGTAGCCTAGAGTACATAGCTAGAACACCCAAGGTTCGAATTGTGTGAAGTCGGTCAACACACAATGAAGCAGTGGCCGAACAAGTTCGGGAAGCTATAGCACACGCTAGGGTTTGTACGTCGTGAATGCAATCAATTTCAAAAGAAACGAGTAATGCAAAACACGAATGTATGAGCAAATAACCCTAATTATCGAGCTGGCACAGGCACTGCATATAAGCACACAATCTAATAGGACTTAGAATGCACACTTATAGGTATAATTAAATCATAAAGTGTTAAATGGTATTCATAGAAGTTGTTTGTATCAAGTGAAATCTGTTTAGTGCAGGCTAATTAAATCTTAATTAAAGAAATTAGTATGCAATTTTTATAACACTTTAATTGGTGGCAAACGTTGATAAGAATAAACCTGGATTGCGCATCTCAGTTTTCAAAAGTCGAACAGATTGAAAGTACTCGTGGCCATCTCACTGCTCCAGGCTTCTGTTAAGATCAGGGAGACGTGTGACTTACTGATCTATTCATAGTCCAGTATAAAAATACAAATACCCGCCATCTCAGTACTCCACATTCGTGACGGCTATACGCTGATAAGTGAACAACTTTTATCAATACCGACAATGGCAACCAAAGTGCTCAAACACATCTGCTCCACAAGTGTATGGTTATCTTTCATTTTTCAGAAATGTGTTCACGATAAGAAATTTCTAATAATTGTATGACGTACGAACTTTTTTCAAAGTAGCTCAACTAGAATTTCATATTCCATGGAGATGTTTGGAGTAAACAATTTGTTAAAATTTGCGTTTGCACAGAAGCAGTTTTATAGAATCACTTTTGAAACATGTGTATTCTATCTACTGCATGGAGCACAAAGCCTATAATCCCCAATCCGCAGTAAAACTACGGCTGCAAATCCTCACCGAAATTAATCATATTTCTAATGGAATCAAACCATTAACCTTTTTATTTTTTGTTGCATGAGGATACTTCGATTGTCGGTCGGACACAATTTCCCTCCTAAAATCATTTCCTTTGATTAATTTCCTTGTTTCCTTGATCCTGTTTTTACGACGTTGTTGGACTCAGCTTATCCATGGATTTACATTGGGGAGATTATAATATTAATGACACACTGAACATGTTTTTTGGAATACAATGTGTTATAATCATTCTCGAAATTTGTGGTAGCAAGTGCATGACCGCAATTGTATTGCATATTGGCTAGGCTAAAAATAAGCAGGAATCAGAACCCGAGGAAACAGGCTGTTCTTCGCGATTAACAGAAATTTCAATTTTGGCAATAATATTGTGTAAGGTACATAATTGTGGCAACCCTCATAAAACAGTGATCAATAAAATATACGTCCTTAAAACGTTTCACCTTTTGAATTTTATTAAAATACTTTAGGTTCAGAAAGATGCACCGTCATTAATGTCAGGTTTCGAGTTACAAAATGCTCGAGGAAAACTACTGAGTTTTTCATGTTGCAACATGATCTGAATTCAGAGCCAATGGGTTATCAAGCTTATTTTTGTCCTTGTGTGATTTTGACTCGTTAAAAAAAAGTACTAAGGTGCGTTCACACAGCGATGTGTCGAGCCGATTTTGCAATATACTATCAGCGAATAGTGGAAGTTGAATGAATGTCATCATGCTGACGTGATTCAGTCAACTATATTGCATGTACAACCTTTAATAAACAGAATTAAAGTTAATGCTTGCACACTTAGTAAATTCAAGTAGAATTGCTGATGGTTGGGATAAACGTTTCGTGCTAAATACTTTTAAGATTACATGTTTCCTTGCCGCAATTTATCTATGCCTTATTATTTATTGAAGTTCCATAATTCTTTCTATTTGCTCAATGTTATCGCATCTTTTAGTCACCGAGTTGTTTGGATGATGTATATGCATACGGACACGACTTCCCATGTGCGACATCTGCACTGTGTATATGCACTTGAGTGTGGGTGTTATGAATGATTTCCAACGTAAGAAGTGATGACAGATTATAACACCAATGAATTGTCGGGCTTCTTTTAAGAAAAAATAACAACACTCTAATCATTGGATCGTCACGCAACGATAGCTGCTAAGGGCAAAATGGCAGAGAAATCGCAGTCTGCGTAAGCCGAGTTAATTAACCCTTAAACCATTTTTTTAAGCCAAGAATGAGAATTGACCTTTCATGACGTATATAAATGGCGAGAACTTGGTCGATTGAAAAGTATTAAAGATTACAAGCTCCTTTTATTGCTCGAGAATAAACATCAAAAAAGATAAAAAGTATTATCTCAAGCGCAGACTATATCTAAAATGAAAGCCAAGCAATACACTGATGTAATAACCAGGTCCGTTTTATTTGCCATAACCTATGCGTACGTGCGATGGCTGGAATCTTTCCAGATATGCTCGCAATATATCCAAGTTGTTGATACAATCAGAAAAACATATCAATAACAGTCAATAGCAATGTAAAATACGTAAGAAGCCTGGCCGTTTATAGGATTTACTGCATATTTTTCTTCACGGTTAAAATGCATGACTACACGATAATGATCGCAATATATTGTGCTTCGTATGTACTTAGCTACAATATTAATTGCTTCGCTTTAGGGCATTCGATTTTGTAGCGTACGGTATATACGTAACTCATGAATATGTATTACAGCCTTTTTGACTTTTTACCTATACATGCACAAACGGTTGATGTTACTAGAGTTAGGTATGTAGCTATACAGATGGAAAGGGAATATTTTCTGGTGATCTAAATATAGAGCAATAGAAAGTCATACACATACATTCATATCAACTAAAATTTCCTGTCGGATCCAATACGGATAGAAATCAGATGTTTAACTTTCTGTTAGGAAATTGATAAAAAGGAGGAGATTACTTTTGGTTTTTCAGAGTCGAAGAAATGAAAAATTGAACATTTTATAAAATTAGATATTATAGCCCTGTTTACACTGCACTTGATTTTTATTAGCACGGCATGGCATAAATTTGGGTACATGCACCTACCAATTTCGGCCGTGGCGTGCCAATAAATTGAGTGTAGTGTTTATTACAAAGAACCGAAATTATGTGGCACCTGTGGTCTTCCAGTTTAAATCATATTTTTGAACAAGCATCTTTAAGTCTTATATGTATATAGCAATACTTGTATATACCTTTGATGTACTTATATTATCCATGATATATATATATATATTATATTATAACATGGATAATATAAGTACATCAAAGGTATATACAAGTATTGCTATATACATATAAGACTTAAAGATGCTTGTTCAAAAATATGATTTAAAACTGGAAGACCACAGGTGCCACATAATTTCGGTTTCTTTGTAATAACACTACACTCAATTTATTGGCACGCCACGGCCGAAATTGGTAGGTGCATGTACCCAAATTTATGCCATGCCGTGCTAATAAAATCAAGTGCAGTGTAAACAGGGCTATAATATCTAATTTTATAAAATGTTCAATTTTTCATTCTTCGACTCTGAAA
>NW_021163988.1:0-14878 GCF_004324835.1 Dendronephthya gigantea | reverse complement strand
GACAAAATTATGAACAAAAAGTACCCTCCCCGCTTCAAAGTGTGGGAGGGCTATGTAACTTTTCAAAATGGAGAATATGTGAACATAAGTTTTCACTTTTTCTACGCATATTTCTTTTATTGTAGGAGCCTGTCTGTGAATCAAAATTGTAGCTATAAACTACTAACAGCTTGCAAATGCGAATTGCATTAACACCACTTTTAGTTTATCAGAATTCCAACAGATATGCATCAAACTTGCAAATTTGTACAACAGATGTCGGAATAACCAAAGAATAACCAAAAACGTGAACAATCAATAGGTAATTAACAGAATTTACTGTATTCGTAAAGTTGTGCCAGAATGGCCATAGCACTGTTCTCCGAAATAAGGATGTATGTATGGTCATATAGAATGCACCTTAAAACATACCAAATACAAAATGTCAAAGTTACGAATCTGCAAAGCCACAAAACAATCCTTTTACCATTTACAAACATTTTTTATACCAAGTTTATGTCAGTGTTTATTCAAGAAAGATTTTCTAAACATTGTTTTTGACCTTTCTTTGTGACAATATCCGGAACATTTCAAATGAGAATTCAGAATTAATTGTTTCCTAAAGAATTAGTTGGATTGTTCCACATTATTCTTCGCTTGCAAATGAGGTCGTAAAAGTCTGTTATGCAGGGTGTCCCAAAAAAATCCCCCGTATCAATATGAAGCTTTTGTTGGAATTTTAATGCACAACCAAGTGTGTAAATAGCATAGTTATTAGGTTTAGGCATTCAAATAAAGCGTCTTGCTTTCAATTGGGATTTGGGTTATCATAATATTAAGGCAATCAGATTCGAACAAGAGCTTGATTTCAATAAAGGGGACTTTTTTGGAACACCCTGTAGAATAGGTTATTCCACTAACCAGAATAAACTTAATTAACTTTTGTTAGTGTGTTTGTAAGAGCTTGCAACGCGTACAATGCATTATTGGAACGTTAATTGTTTTTGTTCAATGTTGAATGTATTAATGACGACTTGTGCTTTAGACTAATTTCGTACCTCGGCGATAAATGGACATTTTCTGAAAGCGCTTACTATAAAATTTAGTAAAACTGCCTATTTTCGCTGCGAATTGTTGTAAATTACGGAAAATATAGCCATGCGAAATTCACGAATTTTGTATACTTTTGTATTACGGCCGAATGCGTGTAACACATTTCCGCACGTAATACAAAAGTATACAAAATTTGCCAACTTCGCATGATTATATTTTCCGTATTTTACACAATTTCGCAGCCGAACTTTGCATTTGCACTAATTTAAGTAAGATCTTTCTAGCTGTGATGATTTATTTCCTTCCAGTTACTTCAATAAAAAATTAGTCTAACGCGCAAGTCATAGACGCCATAGAAGTGTGGATATTTTATTTAACATTCAACAAATATATTCAACATTCAACTAATATATTAATTATATTTGGTGAACGTTGAATATGTTTGTTAAATGTTGAACACATGCTTGTTCAATGCGAATACACTTTTTGAATGTGGGTGTTACAATTAAACGATCAATGCTTTAGTTAAACGTTGAATATTTTTGGTGAATTTCAATACCACCACAAGCACCCCGTGCGCTCGCTTTTTTATATAGCTGACCTCTAACAATAACTAAAGCCAACGTTTGGTATTTTACTATTAAAGTTAGATACTACATTCGGATTGAAAGCATTGCGAGCTTTGCTCGACATTATACGCAAGGCTGACTTTATAAATTATGCGCAAAGCTGATTGATACAGCTTTCGCTGTAACGTTGGTATTTAGCATCCATTCGAATGAAATTTGATGATACTGGAAAATATTTTGAAGCTCTAATTTATTATAAGATGAATAAATCGACCAGAAAAGTAAAAAAAGACATACATACGAGAAGCTGTAAAGAATGCATAAGTGTTATCATTTTTACTATGTCTACATATCAATTTTCATTGTTTACGTTTTTTTTTCCAATATGAAAACCATTAATAATACACTTTTTTATAATTTTATTTACGAGTTTTATATTGTAGTGATCAACAAAGCAGGTCGTTTCGCATTGTTCGGCTGCTACGGGGTAATTGTTTACCACAAAGTCAAAGATTCGCCGATGTTGCTAAATCTTGGCCTACATTTTGTTTGAGTGGTGAACATGTCGAACGTGTCTAGATTACCATGGAGATTCTTAATATGAATATTTTGCAAATATTCCGTGTTACGATCATTCAATTCTCAAGGAATGTGTGGGCTATGCATACATCTTGCTGTGTAAGCCGGTTATGAAAAACACACAATCACACAACGTACGTTTGACTGGTTAACCACCAGCACGCTTGTATGTATTAAAGACCTCAATGACTCGCAAGCCTAGGTTTAATGACCTACATGACTCGTGAAGTTAACCAATGTTTGAAACCACTTTGTTTAATGACAAGGAAATGATTGGCAGGCTCTTGTGCACCGGAATGTGACCTCTTTCAAGCTACATCGTATGAGGAAGTCTACAAATTGATTATCATATCCGACCGCAACCGAACCACAACGGCAGTGTTAGGTTATTTCTGGACAGTACTGTAGTGTGCGGCACGACCAAAATGCCTAAAATGACCGATTATTATTTAAGATTACATTCTATCCAATATTCCAAAATAATTTTTAAAAATTTCTTTTACTATATTTTGCATACATGATTTGACAGTTTAAACAAACTGACACATTAATTTGCGTCACAAAACATACATAATTTATATTGTTAAACGAAGATGTGCCATCTAATGCATACATATAATTGTAATAAGTAATGCAGTACCAGTGGTTTTTTCTTAAAGGATCCTTTTTTAAATAAAGCCCCTTCCTCACTTGGCGAATTTACCCGCGCGACGCGGGAAACTGAAATTGCAAACTGAAATTCTACTATAACGGAACAATATCCAAGAACGAAGCTCAATCTATAAAAATTATACTGATTTGAATATTTTAGTTCTATAGAATGATCTAAATTATATACAAGTAAGGAATCATTAAAGATTAACGTTTGATCGGGGGCAAAATATTCGAACTCTTTCGATTTTAAAGTGTTGAAATTACACTTACCCACACTTTTTCGACCCGGTAAAGGTTCAATAATAGTTTTTTTAGTTCGTGTGGTTTTCCGGACCAGGAAAACAGTTTCCAAACGGCAACTTTGACAAGCTGCATTTTATGCATATTGGTTTATTTCTATAGGAAGTAGATTTGACCAAAAAAAGCCAAAACCAAATAGTCGCACTCGGCCGGCGAAATCATAGATTTCGCAATCGTCATTTTTTTCGCGCGAGTAAGCCGCGAAATTCGTGACTTGTCACGCGTGATCATGTATTACACTTTTCTATGACTATGATTTTATGAAAAGATATTCACATAAAGGCATGACCGACGTCGTAGTTCCTATAAGAGTCTTCCAAATTATTCCTTAATATCCGTATAAGAATTATTATACGGGGTGTAAACTATGTTAGCTAATACGGATGAAAAAAAAACCAGAAAACGAGTGCAATAGTCAACATTTCTGTATTTTAACAAAAATCCACGTTATTTGCAAATTTATGCCACATTAATTTGCGCGCAATTGCCAAATACGCGTTACGTGTAATTGCAAGTCACTGTATTTTTGTTTATACTTGGTTCTTCCATATTATTTGCATAGATATTTAAAAGTCGTTGAGTCCGACCCACAGACGGGATTAATTTTTTGTGAGGATTTAAAGTGTGCAAAACTTGCACGTGCTGTGTCTATCGAAATAAAACGTCATAAAGCATTTACAATTTACACCATGACTATACACATATCAAATTATTTCATGGTACACTTTTTAGAGTTGTGGTAAATTGAGCCATTTTAGATGACGACAGCCATTCTTGTTTGAAATCGCGAACGTGAAATCTTGTTCACTGGCACTGCTGCATGTTCTAGATTTCAATGTGATTTCTGCTGACGCAAGAAATGATATACGCGTGACGTATACGTGTTGTTAAAACGTCGCTATCTTAAGCTCCCTATTGTTAACCACAAAAACTCACCGATGTTGCGAATCAGTACGTGTTGGCCCGCATTTCGTTTGCGTGGTGAATATGCCCAACGTGACTGTATTATCATGGAACGAAATTTCTCATTATAAATATTTTGCTGATTTTGGTATCACCATGCTTCAACCACCAGCACGCTAGCACGCTAGCACGCTGGCTTGTACCCTAAGTTGAATGATCTACATGTTTCGTGAAGTGATACATTGTTTGTGTGAAATCACTTTTTGCAAATGTCATGGACTATATTCGACAGGCTCTTGTTGCACCCCGTGACTTTCGTTATTACATGGTGTAACGAACTTTCCGCATTCTTATTTTATGGCTTAATGACTTATGACGCTTTAAACTTCTAGAATCGTTCAACTGATATCTATATAATTAAACGTGATGGAATGATCTTTTTGTGATGAAGTGCAAATTAAAAATTATTGTTATTATAATATGTTATTTGGTAAAATCTTACAAAGAAACAACAAACAATTCCAATGTGCGTCACGAAGGACTTTAAATGGCCACCATATTGCATGTTTATAAAACAATATAATCTTTAAGTAATAACCTTTCGCGGACATATTTGCGTCATTAAACATACGGTTTTATACTGTTAAATAAACGTGTCATGTTATGCAATGCTGTGTCATTTTTCTCTATACATCTAAATTTGCCGCGAAAAACTACGATTGCAATTTCTACTATTTAGCTATATATCAGTTCGCGTCAATAAATTAACCTTGTCACCCTGGCCTAGTGTAAAACGGGCGTAATGCAGGAATTTTGATCCGCACAAGACTCACATGCAGCCATTGAAATCCCAGTAGAGAACTTAATGTCAACTGCCGAGTATATTTTCTATGCACAAGGCTAAAAAACGGATGCCCTAATGTATACGTAGCAATTAAAGCTCCACCCCGTGTGGACGAACAACGCCTAGCAAAAATTACATATCCGAATGATTGAACCAAATAGCTGGAATAATGTCAAAATTTTTACCAACGCGGAACTATAACCAAGAACGAAGCTGCAGCTCTTTCTAAAGCGATTAAAATACACCATCTCTATAGAGCCATATATTATAATTATACGTAAGGTATAGGATGCAATTAAAGATTAAGGTTTGATAGGACGCAAAGTACTCGAATGACTTTTGATTTATTAGGAGCGTAAAAATTACACTTACCCATATTGTATCGACCTGTCAAGCTTCAATGATAAATGTTTATTTCTTTTCGTGCGGCTCTCTGAAGAAAAACTACCTAATGCAATGACTTTCACAAGCTTCATTTTATATATAGTGGGTCTATTTTCATAGGAAGTAGATTCGAGTGTATTGGAAACGCTGTGGTCAAAATTGTGGTCATAATCCCAAACAGAGTTTACTCTATTACCTCAATTACCAGTCATATCGTTGTGCATTGTGCCAGCGCCTCGATGTCGAAAGGTGAAACAATGTCTTATTTCTCTATGTAGGCGGACTTGTTATGTAGGCGGAGGTACCATGCAAATAATTCAGAGGCTTAATAAACCTGTTTTGGCAGAATCCAGAAATAACTTCGGGGTATAGAGTAAAAAATAAAAAAATTTGCGAAGTATGTACTTTTAGGTAAACCCTCTATTTCAGATTTTTCATTGGGGATTTTTGTCAGTGATAATTTTCCGCAACACATACGTCGTAGTGAAAAACGATGATCAGTTATGCTTAATGAAAATATAACATATTTATGTTTAATGAGCCCAGAAATTTCTTAGTTTTTTTCTGAAACTGCTGAAAGAATGCAAATGAAACAGTTAACTGTTAGTCTAGATCAAATGTTAACTAATCTATGCATCGCTCCTTGCAGAATACCTCATGCGTCGACAGCGTCGTGGTATGAGGAAGTCTCAAGAGCCTGTCAGCCCGTCAAGGAGACATTCAACATTGTATCATTTTACGAAACATGAGAAACTTCAAACCATGCAGGCTTGTGGACATGAGCAAGCGTGCTTGTGGTAAACCGTTCGAACGAGAATGACGTTGTTTGTACACATCACCGTTATTTTGGTGAATTACCGAAATAGTTAACCGGGTGGTATAATGGAATTTACGTTCGCAATGTTCCAGTAAAGTTGTATTAGCCGGAAAAAATGACGAGACGAACAATGTCAAATATCGCATTTATTATACCTCGGATAAGATCGAGTGTTCTATGTTTCGAGGCTTTGTTACATTATGTTCATTCTTCATCAATCTTATGTTTGCTGAGTCATTGTTTTCAATTGGTCAATCTCGTTTCCAATGCGGGAGAGCGAATACCCTCGGCTAAGATTACTCTACATGCCGGGTGAGTCAAAACCGCATCAATAACGTCAATTCAGGACATATGAGATGAAACATTTCATTGAATAACATTTGATTAAGAAGTGGTCAACCTGGAATGTTTTGACGCCGAATTGTGCGGCATTGCCGATACGAAACTGCACCTATATCCAACTAAGCACAAGGTCGATGTGTACAGAACGAACTCTAGCCAAGTTTCGAGTTTGAGTCGACTATTATTAGAATATCATTTGATGGCCAAAGAATATATCTCTCCGTTGAATTGAAATAACCACATTATAGCTTTTTGCGAGATGATGTTTTTTTACCATTGCTTCGTATTGAAGTTAAACCGAACGAGCGGTAGTTGCTTCACATCAGCCTGCACGATTTTGAAAGACTGACTAGTGCCGCGTACACCGTAGTATTGCGGGCTAAAAATCCGTTTTTTGCTGGCCAAGTCATTGGCTTCTTTCAGATTTACAGTTCATAAAATATTCAAAACTTCGTCGTAAGTTTAATTTCTTTCTTTTGGCCTGATGTAATGTTGATAATGACTTTTCTGTATTCTGTACTATAAGCAAAAGTTGCTTATTTAAAAAAAACCCCGGACGATTTCGAGCTATTATAATTATTCATGTCTCTGGAAATTTATTGTTTAGGGTAATGTCGCAGCTCCTCGCAAGAATGATTTTCATTAGCTGAACTTTACAATACATTTCTGTCTCAACCAGTAGCATAGCTTCGTTCTGTAGAAAGCATAGAAAATCATTATTCAATCGAACGAAAGCTTCCGAGCACTGCGACATGTCCCATTGTTTTCATATTCAATGAACACAAAAATATTAGCATAGCGAGACAAAACGTCAGGCTGGCTAAGCTACTGATCGTCCATATTTTCAACAAGGTTTAGTGAGATTCTAAAAAAATGAAATTTCTGCATGTTGAGAATAGCCTTTATGGAATATTATAGCTTTTGCCTGACCATAAATTATTATAAGCAATGGAAAAATACCGCAAAAGGTTTAAAAGTTTAACTATGTTCATAATTCTATGAAATAATCTATCTATTTTTTTTAATTATTAATCGTTCATGATTCAGGGTATTTGCTTATATGTTAACAGTGAAACCGTTTGCACGTGGTGTGATTTTTTTCATCTTATTATATATATTATCATGAGACATGACAAACATGACTCGCACTTGTGGTATGTTTTATAAGCGGGACATTTTTGGTGGACACCGCGGAAATTGGTAAGACGCAATTTCTCTCAATAAACACCGATTTATATATAACTTCATAAACTCCGATTTTTTTGGAAGTGGACGCACTGTGGAAAACCCGAGAGGGGTGCGTGCGTGAGTGTGATCTGCATGAGGAAATTTGGAAATCTAGTTTTAAAAATGTCTCAAGAATAACGAATCCAAAAATATTTGGAAAAAATACCTATTTCTACGCGGATTTCGGCTTGCCCAAGAGCATTCCTTCAGTCTATTGGGTGGGGCGAGACAGACACCCCGTTGCTCTCCCATTTTGTCTACGCCACTTGCTATCTTCCATTACAACTATAATAACAAATGTTGTATCATCATCACACAACCAGACTGAAAAGCACTCATGTTTATATGCAAGGTATTTATGATGCGGAAGGGTGGCTCGAATGAACTTATTCGTGACTCTGACGTGCAAAATCTTAGTTGGCTTCGCAAATTGGCCTTAGAGTTCTATAAGAAATGCTCCTGACACTAATGTGGTCTCTGTATAAATCGCGAATTACCTCGAATAACATTTTTTGCAAGATTTATAATTGCGCTGCCGGTCAATATTATACTGTCATCGTGCAGATTTATCTTGAACTATTCTGCTGTATATTTATTATCAGGTGTAATAATCCACTGTAATCTGTGATCTTCAAAGGTTTGAGTTTTTTCAGTGACATTACTCTTCCTACAAATATAAAAGACAATAATTTACATAAAGGTATAATGAAAGCCGATTTCTTCAAATAATTGTCTTTATTTAGTCTAGAATCCCAGCGAAATTAAGGGCATTTCCGATAATGTATTATGTAAAAGGTTTTGACCTTATAATGCGATGTTAAATATATGAGATGTTTGTATTGTTGGTTAATCTTTCCGACATTACGAGCACATTTCGACTTTGAATCTTATCCCAGATTATTTAATCTATCTTAATCTTAATGTTCATTAATTAAATGCATGGTTTTTCTTCTTTCTCTTTGCTTCTACTGTCGTAGCTGTTAGCCCTTTTTGGTTGGTTGGTATGTCTGTTAACATTCTTCCAACTTTTACATTCCATTCACTTCGTTCTTGGCCGCTAAAGGTTTCGCTGTTGCGCACGCCCTTTTATACATAAATCACCCAGGTTTTTGAGATGAAGTGGGCTCAGCGTATTATTTCTAAGTTATATCTCGAAATTGAAGCTACAAGGACAAAAATATCATAATTTTTTTGAGAAATAATGGACACTTTATCATCCTAATACAATCTACTACGAAGTGTCATGCACGTGAAAGGAGAAGTACTTATATTAATGATTATACGAGAAGTGGAAACTTCTGCTTACTCATGCATGCTCATGGAAGTACTTCACCTATGTAAATTGGCCATGTTATGTTAAACGGTGTATGCTTATATAATCTTATTAATCGATATTGACTTTTCTATTCGTGCTATATGATGAGTAATGTTTACAACATGAGCAGCCGTATTGTATTGAATTATACGAGTAATTACTACTTGTGAAATGAATTTGTACTAATTTAGATTTGAATAGCTTTATGGAAATCATGTATGGCGTATGCAGGGTGTGCATGTGACCTAATTAACGAAATTTTGTTGGGTATAAACATCATTAAATATTCATGATTTCACTATACATATAACTGATATATATATATGTACATATATATATTACCTATTCCTACCTTATACCTATCTAAGCTTTAATTATTTTTACATTCAAAATCTTGAATCAAATAATAATAATAGCTATAATCAAATAATAATAATAATAATGAAAACTTTATTAATAAATTTTTAGGGTATATACAATTGTAAATCTCACTTATATAAGGTAATTTACAATCAGCTACTTGAATCAATCAATAACTACAATTTTACAATTAACTACAATACATCATCTATAAAAACGTTATAAAATATAGGTCAAAATGTTAAAAGTTCAGGATTGGACCAATCTTTATTCCGGCAACAAAATATGTAATAGGTTGTTCGAATTGCAATCGTCGTCATTCGTTTAATAAGGTATTCATGGTGGTTCCTTTCAAAGCCAATATCTTTAAGCATTTCTAAGAATGTCGAACATTCTTTTGAAAAGACACCAAGAGAGCTAATAATAATAATCAAACAATGGCCTAACCAGTGATTGTGATATAGTTTTAATTAATTGACAACAAAGGAAATGTTTTACATCAATAGAGTTATGACAATGCACCTTTAGGTTTGAATATTGAACGATTTTGAATGTAATATAATAAAAGCTTACTAGACAGCTAGGTATAAGAAGTAGGTCTGGTATATTTGTATTTTCATTGAATAAAGATTATATGGTCTAAACGTTACAATTTACGATTCACAACATATACAACCCGGTTCTTCAAGCCACGACGTCACGTACTGCGGCACAATGACAGGCTTGACCACAAGACCGCTCGCGCGTATCCGCAAGCTATTATTTGAAGACTTGCAAGTTTCGTGATTGAAATAGCCATACAATCCCTTCCCGGAATATGATAGAATAGGTCATTCGGGTCTTGCGGCTGCCAGAATCATGACTTCCTTATCGAGATCCGGGGAACATTCCAAATAAACTCGTAAACTTGAGTTTTTAGAGACATTCGATGTGGCTAAATGATTTTTTTAACGATGACATCGGTAGTTTCTGATGTCGTTTAAGTTTTAGAAAAAAAATCCTGGACTGCATGAATGTATCCTTTTGTTTCTTAAAAACGGTCCATTAATTTTATAATTTTAAATTGATAAGCCTGCGATATTGCTATTATCCGAAAAAATAACTATATAATTTATAACCGAAATAAATCGTAGAACATAGCCGATGAATTACGACATATGAAAACTAGGCTTTATGTATATATATATATATATATATATATATATATATATATATATATATATATATATATATATATATATATATATATATATATATATATATATATATATATTTTGATGATTTAAATCTATCATCTGTAATTAACCTAGTGATTTTGTGTGCCTAATATTAACCTTATTAAATGCAATCAACTGACCTGAACGGAGGTTCTTCAATGTATCAAATCATTGTTCTGCGGTAAAACTATATATATTCGATTAGGCAACTTTAGCGAATGTTCTCCCCCATGGATTCAAGATCAATGCGATGAATGGACTTCCGGTAATTGTCAAACATCGATCACGAAATATTGAACGAATGCGTTACTTTGACAAACATTTACAAACGTTTTGTGGTTGAAACTGCCATTAAGTCAGCCGTATTTGAGGACATATATTTATTGGCGATAAACAAAGCTTTAACAATAAACGTAAATACATCGAGATATCAAGTTTAATAAAAAGTAGGTACGCAATACGCATAGCGTACATGTGGGTAGCCTTTAAATCTGAAAGCCTTTGAAACAAATCACTGATCTGAGATCAGTGGAACCCACTAACTGTTGTGGGACCAATCTAGTCACAAACTTGAAGACATCAGTTAACAATCAAGAACTTTTATTTAAACTTGGCTAAAAATATTGTACAAACTGTTTCTACTTATTAAAATTGTGTTTAGAATTGACAGATTCTAAATATCAGTTGACTGATTTAATTTCTTTGTAAACAATTGAATTCAGTGACATAGCTACACACGCTTTATCAGCATTCACATGGACCAAATATCAAAAAATTAGCCTGATTAGCATGTACTGTATAGGCTGGATAAACTATATCATTTATAGGGCCTGGATTTTCCTCCATGTCATTTAACAGTCTTAGTAACAATTGCACATACACATTATGACACAATTGACAGTATATCATTTGAACATACCACAAATACAATCCACTGTTCTTTTGACTTTTATTTAATTGACTTGTCAAAGAAAATTAAAATACATTGAGGTAAAACATTAATAGTATTTTATTTCTAAGCTTGCCATTAAGACTGCACTGCACAGCCTGTTGTGACAGTCTGTACATCACCATAGCTGTTTAATATTCGGCAGGTGTCTTGTTTGAATGTATTCCTGCACAGTCAGTGGAACCATCTTGAGGACATCAGTTAACAATAAATAACTTTTATTTAAACAATAAATAACTTTTATTTTGGCTGAAAATACCATACAAACTGTTTTTACTTATTAAAACTTATTAATTTCTTTGTAAACAATTGCATACAATGACATAGCTATACATGCTGTTTACAAGCAGTCAGCATTCCTCCAAATATTAAATCACTACCCTGATGAAAATTAGCATTTGCTGTACACGCCGAATCAACTATACCATCTATAGTCCTATGACCTGTGCGAGCAACAACAATGGCTTCAATTGACAAACCGTCAATGCAGGCAAGTTTGCCTCGAAAATATATACGCTTGAATAATCCGATTGTGGTCGAGGAATTTCGATCACAATCGGATTATTGGAGCGTAAATATATTCGAGGCAAAGCAGATCGATCAGTGGAAAAACGAGCGATTGAAATAACAAATGTCACAAAAAATACAAACTTTAAAGTAGTACCTTTGCTTTAAAATTTGACAAACGTAGATCGGTTCTTTTAACCTTTATTGCTTCGAAATCCGTTCGAACTATATTCATCTTAATATCCTGCGGTGCAGACGCTTCGAATTACAAAGGAGCACACGCATATAAGCGTCTAATAATCGTAATTTGAATACGTATAATTCGAAGCGTCTTCACCGCAGGCTATATCAGCATGGATAATAAAATCACAATCTTTTAACTATCCATGATCAGCGTTTCCACAACTTATTTGCATAAGGCTGTCCTCATATGGGGAGATGGTAATAAAAAAGAGAAAAACAAAAAACGTTTGAAAAGAATGCATAATATATCCTATTAAGACTAACCCTCTCTCCCTCATTGTTGACATTTTGAAGGAAATTTCCTTCAATTGTGGAAACGCTGTGACCATGATATCGGTGAACTCAAATACGACTGGAGCGCTCACTCCGTCGGATGTTTGAAGCCAAGATGACGGACACTGAAGCCTCCTTTCTTGCAGAGAGTGAGGGTCCCGGTCTTATTTCAGTTCACTGGGCTATATTCATCTCGGCAAAACAAGTAAACAATCTACGATTTGGCTACGAAATTTCCCGGAAGTTACTTAGCTCAACATACGTTCGTCATCTTTCGTATATTAGACGATTTCCGAAGATTTTCAGTTTATGAATAACACTAGAGGAGGCATTGGTATTTGAAATAGTAGTCGAAAAAAGGGAGCGCGTTAATGGGGGGAAATTCCATCCACGTTAGCAACAACTAAAATTTGTATCACATTTTATGGAAATTTTGATATAACGGCAATTTTTTATGGAAATGAAAAACCTATGGAAATTCTATAAGTACAAAACTTTCAACATTTTCTTTCTTCAATTAAAATTATAGATCTCAGTGATTATTATAAAATTCAATATTTCCAACGACATAAAGAGACTTTTTGGGATTGCGATGACAATTTACTTTGTTAAGTTTGTTTATGTAATTCAACTTGGAGGTACCTGGTATGGATAGCCACCCTGTTTTAATATAGTCAATTGCATGTCCTATCAGTCTTAGTCTAGTGGTGAAGAGAATTGTCTCGTAAATTTTATGTCGGTGATTCGAATGCTGGGACGAATATATTTTCATTAACACTTTGAAAAGATATTTACGTAAAAATAAATAAATGTAGCCTTTAACACCAAGCGCTGATGCTCTAATCCTTTTATGCTAATTAGAAACTTCCAAACATGTGCGCGGTACTATCTTTTACTATCTACGTCTGTGATGTGTTCACGTGATTATTCTGCACTATGTGCACTATTGCATTAAATTAAGAATCAAGAATATTCTTTATTCACATCATTTCTTAACTAAATCAACCACAGAGATGCGTCGTGCATGTAAGTGTACTGTCTTTCACTCTCTACGCATGATGTATGCACGTGGTCATTCGTGCACTGTGTGGACTGTTGCATGTTATCAAAAAAATTTAAATGTCCTTAATTTACTTAATTCTTTGAAGAAATCGACTGGTTTTAGGTTGCAGTAAATGCAGTGGGTGAAAAAGAGCCCTATACTTTCATGAAACCTACTTAAACGCTATTGCAAAATAAAAAAAAACAAATTCAGTGTTAGGAAACCCTACGCAGTCGCAGTAAACGAGTAATAATTCAACAATAATCGTATTCAGCGATGTCATATATACTAAGCCGTCGACTCTTGGATTCCTACCGATTTTCGGTACCAAATTTTTTGTTGGGTTTGAGGGGAATCCTCGTGTTTCTTTGGGGCATTTGTTCGAATGCTGGAGCTGGACAGAATGCTTTCTATTAGCATCCTGAAAGAAAAGACTGAAGTAAAATATAAAATATCATCATTATCGTAAGAGGGAATATTAACGCGGTAACGACAATGGTCTTGCAACTGGCAAGTTGGTGGTTCGAATCTTGTATGGGTAAAAATGTTTTCGTCACGACCCGCAAGAAAAGATTTAGGTAACATAAAAAACGAATCTGCGATGGTCTCGCAACGTTCATGTTGGTGTTTCGAATCCTCGGGAGAATGTTTTTAATTATATCATTCTAAAAAGGATCAGTGAGATAAAATAAATATATGTGGCCCTGATATCAAGCGCTAGTGGTCTAGTGGTGAAAACAACGGTTTCGCAATCTAGGTGACCATGGCTCGGAAACGTTATCTGGGCCTTTTTTTATTATGCTAATTGCAACTCACAGACATGCGTCGTGCATGTAAGTGTACTGTTTTTAATTATCTACGCATATGATGTATGCACGTGGTCATTTGTGCACTGTGTGGACTATTGCATGATGTCAAGAAAATTTTAAATGTCCTTAATTCACTTAATTACTTGAAGAAATCGACTGGTTTTAAGTTGCACTAAATGCAGTGAGTGAAAAAGAACACTTTACGTTTATTAAACGTACATATACGATATTGCAAAGCGAGAAAATGTCAAATTAAGTATTTATAAACCCCGCGCAGTCGCAGTGAACGAGTAATAACCCCACAATAACCACATCGAGCAATGTCCTATATACTAAGCCGACGACTCTGGAAGAACTTGTGTTCTGCCATTTGTTTAGGAGGTTGATGGTTCGAATCCTTGCTTTAGGAAATGGTTTTATCATAACCAGAAGGAAGCGATTTCGGTATGATTTAGCTGTGAATCACAAGAAATATTAACTAGCTTTTGGAGGAGGTGGTATGTAATTTTGAA
>NW_021163987.1:0-14979 GCF_004324835.1 Dendronephthya gigantea | reverse complement strand
GAAGTTAACGCCCAGTAAAGATTTCACAAAATCAATTGAAATAACGCTGTACCTCGACTGGTTTCAATTCTGGAGGCCCCATATATGGCACAATTATCTGCATTATCGTTTCATTTTTGTTGATGATTGTTTCGATGGTGTTTTGGTGCCGGAAGATAGAATAATTGATACTAATTATCGCCCCCCGTACTGAAGACACATAACATCCCAGATAATAGCAACAAGTGTTGGGAATGCGGATAAGTCGACAGGACATGGTCGCTTAAATGAGGCAGCTTCTTGATCTGCACGGAAAAATTACCAGGACCAATGCATTTAAATTGACTTCGGCAAGAAAGATGTTGTCGGAGCGATTTCACTCAAAGTCGCCGTAATTATAATTAGTGGGTGAAGACCTACTCTGTATCCTATAGTTCCGACGGGCAAAAATTCGCTCATTACAAAATAAATGGATTAGTCAGGGTTAGCTGGATTAATAAGCAAGGCTCCTACAGATTACCCTCTCACGTTATATGCATCACATCATTTCCATGCGGTCATATATAACTTTTAATGTGTGACTAAGATTAATTGTTTAACAAATTACTCATTTCATTAGAGACTCACTAGTGGAAAATGTCCTATCACCAACTGTAACCGCGCTTTACACCCGCATTCATCCAAAGACATGGTACGCAACATATCTTTGAGAATTGAAGTTTATAGCTGTTCTTCAGGTATGTTCTAGCAATTCACGGGGAATCCAGCATATCATTATGAGGAACAAAGCTATCATAGCGGTATATACTCAGGGCTATCACAATCAAGTTTAGTGTTATCGCTTGATTTTAATGTTTGCTGCACGGTCGGATTCCCACATTTAAAAGAAAATCAAGCGAAAAGTTTTACACGTACAAAAGTATATGGAACTGTTCTTTAATTTATCGGAAGAACTAGCGCGTTTTTAACCCACCACATGTGTCAATGAGGATGCATATTCGTTCGATGTGATCGCCTGATAGGAGAGATACGTTACTGAGTTTGATTGCTATCGAGGGATAGGGGGGGGCTTTATTAAGAAGAACTGTTAAAAAGCTAGAGCAGTATAAGGATTATCACTAACCTATTTTCAGTTGATCAGGTAACCATTCATACAGGACTTCAAACTAAAGGTGATTCCAAAAAACAACGTAGTTTCCACTCAGATCTTTTTCCATTGCAAATGCGCGCATCTCAGATTCGAGAGCCCCAGAAGTTCCTCTCACGTCTGTCACATTGAAAAAAAAATAAATTGTTTCAAACTCATTTACGAGAACAGTTTAGAGAAAGAGGTCAGGACTATTGAATTTGTCTTGTTATACTCATAGCGACAGGAAATCCTCCATTACCTTTTCATTTCCTATATTTTCAACGGAAACTAACCTTAGCTTTGAGACTCACCTTGTAATTCCAAATCAGGCTGTACGCTTTCAAATCTTGACTGAATCTGTAAAAAAGATCCGTTTAAATACCATTGCTTTTTCATCTTTCAAACGACTAGAACATTTTCCCATTTTCTTAATATGAACACTTACTTGTAATAAAACAACTGGATTTAAATTCTTACATCTTTCCTGGATTTGAATCCTATTTTTGTCCTGCAATGCGAGAGATATCCTTCAAGTTGATTCCTTGACGTTCCTCTCGCTTTTCCAGAGCTCTAACAGACAAGTATAGCACGTGAAATAACAGGCTTATACGTACATACAAGCATGCATTATGAAATTTTGGAACACGATTGTTGCCTTAAAACGTACTCTGCAAGCTTTACAGTGTCACGAATTGATAAATGATCTTCTTTAGTCTCTGGTGGCTGAAGGAAAGATAAAAACTTTCCAACAAAATTGTTTCTTTACAAAAAGGTTTTACACTTCTGAATGAATTACCTTTTAATTATTTCGTCAGTGGGACAGTTTAAGGATGAATGATGGAGTTTAGTTACCAAAGCAGTTGATACCACTTAGTCACTATTACATAATTGTTTATGAACCAAAACTTACGAACAGGAAATCTCGCATTTAAACTTTATTGTATATTTTAGACATTAAAAACCATAACTACTTTAATACGAACATTATTCTCACAAGTAATGCCATTGCTGTTGGATGACCAGTTGTCCAGAGAGCCACAAGATGTCCACTCAATTGCCTATATGCCAACAATAAAGATTATAAATTACTTATGGAGTATGCTTGTTAGTCTCAATTGAACTATTTACAGATGGCTAGTATATAGAGGATTATAAAATCACAAGTTTTAAGATGAATCTAAGAATGTTGCTAAACTACAACTCAGGTGCTCCGGATGGAATCGAAGCTATACATCTGCAACAATTTGTTAATATATCACACTAATTCGGGTTTTAAACGGTCTTAATTTCGCGTGGTATTATTATACACACTTCAAATTCAAGCCAGGAACAGTTGATGGAAAAATGAGTCAACTATACGTTCTCAGTGACAAGAGCATTGCGCCGGCATCGCAAAAGCGATTCCTACCGGAGGATCTATAGTTGACTCATTTTTCCATCAACTGTTCCTGGCTTGAATTTGAAGTGTGTATAATACCTCTCGAAATTAAGACCCTTTAAAACCTCTTAAATATCAACTGAAATAATATGTACATTCATCACTGCTAAAAAAATGCAGAACGTTATAAATGACGTTTGTCAAAAGCAGAAAATTCTCAATGGAGGAATGAATGAATAAAACGTACCTCGATTATCGCCTTCAGAACCATGCCAGCACCTTTCACAATTGTTGTCGACGGATGCTGAAATTGTTGAGGAACGAATTCAAAACCACGATTGGTAAGAACCATTAGCGGGGCAATAGTAAAACATACATAAGCGAAGAAATGGTACAATTGGTACTATTTATTGCAGTTTTATCGTAAACTTACCTGAAACAATCGATAAATGCAATGACCCATTTCAAGACAAACAAATAACAGACTTCATGAGTTGCTCCCATGCATGGGTCAAGCTAGTGGACGTGGTAAACTTCACCAAAAATGTAAAGAGAGAAAGGCAATTTAATCAACTTTCAACGTCAGTCAAAGAGCCATAAACTACCAAGAAGGCAAGTTGAATGAAAACTCCTCAAATTTCTTTGTAGCATACCTGCAACTTTCTCCAGTAATTTCCCAAACTGTTCATCGTCTGTTGTCTCACTAAGAGGAGTATGCAATAGTCGATTTATTATAACAGACCACATCAGTTGATTCAAAATATTAGAAGCAATCACACCTTACTATTAGTTTAACATGAATGTCCAACTGCACCCCCCATTATTTTGATATATTGCAAAGCAACCAGAACTTTACCTGTAAAGAGGACACAGAGCAAACGCCAGAAAATCAAGCAATCAACTTATACCTAAAACCCCAGTAGAACGATTCTAGAAGAAAAGTTTTCATGGTTAATCTATTTCTTGTGTTAATTAGAAAGGTAGTCCAAATTAGAAAGGCAGTTGCTACAAATCACTTGCTGAGTTTTGCAAGGGAATTTCTCTTCCAAAACAAGGCTGTATACATACAAGAGGGATGGAAAAATAAAATGCATGGGTTCAGCATAGATTATAGGCCAACACCGCACATCTTACCACATTTATCGTGAGAATTCCCAACAAACTGCTTAGAAATTTTTCACAGGATAACAGAGAGCTTTTGTTTATCTGTTCTTCTCGAATGTCATAGTTATCGTGCGTTGGCTATATAAAACAACAGAATTGGTTTCGATAAAACTGGATCCTGTTAACATGCAAATTTCAAAGTTGGCTGAGTTTACGTATTTCGTTTCTTGCATCTATTTAGCTCGGAAATTTCGCCGCTGTATTCTTAACGAAATACTCTATTTTAAATTTAAATATGTCCGGTCTGACCATTTTGGCCGCTTAAAGGAAAGCCCTGTCTTTACCTGCATCAGAGAACACAACATGTCGACAGCGGCGTGAGTCACGGCTTCATTATTCCTCTTCAAAGCTTTCACAGTTTTCACACCAACCTTCTCACGCAAGTGAACTGGTTGAGTAAACAGCGTGTGTTGTGGTTAAAGATAAACGTTTCTCACCTAGTGAGCGTTGTGAAAGCGCGAAACCTGCTTTGGATCGAACCCAACTTCTCAAATCGTGAAACAGTGCTTCGAGATCTTTATCTCATATTTTGTTTTGGTCTCCTGCAAATAGACGAAACTTTTTACCTATTTTATGTATATATAGGACACCTGCGAAGGTAATAGCACTCAGAATATGTATATTTTAGGGTTGAACACTAAATAAATTTATTGGCAAAGATATACAATACCTTCGTGAGCAATGAGCATTGTGATGGCATTAATGATAAGTCTTTCTTTATTCTCCGACAAAAGTCCCTACAAAATATTTAAAATCGTTTGAAATATATATTGGAGTTTAAAAGACTTAATATTCCGGCCGTACTTCTGCCGGGAAAATTTCAAAACTACCATTTCATGGATTCGGACCCAGTCAACTCAGCAACCAGAGTTACCGCAGCCTAGTACCTAGGCTTCATAACGTTCCTTATACGCGGCGAGGCGGGAACTGAGAGGCCTAGAACAAAATGTTTTGTATTTTGGCTAAAGTGGGGACTTTTTGTCCCCACTTTCTGTATTGAGGTCAGTTTACGATCTACGACGCGGTTAACTGGCCTTGTTCGACGTCGTTAGTCAAACATTTGCTTGAAATAAGCTACGGGATATTGATTATACTGCCAGGAGTCGAAATATTCATACAAACGTTTCAATGTCGCCGTCAACGCTATCGACTATCAAGTAAACTCGAGTCCGTACGTACATGTTTATGATTATAATAAACTTCAATCCACCAATTTAAATTATTCTCGCTTCCTTTATAACGGTTACTGTTGTAAATTGCAAACATTTACTTTAATAACAATTCTAATTTCAAGTTCACAACATTAAACGGGCCGTTAAGATTAGAAAATATTTTGTGTTAGGCCTCTCGCGCGCGTTTCATTCGGTGACGTGACGAAAATATAAAACACGCGCAATGAGAGGCCTGGGACTAGGCTGGAGTTACGGCGGTTTTTAGGGAGTACTATTAGTGTTTTGTGTACATTTGTGCACAGAACAGTAGCAGGATAGGGTATTTTTATTAAAGTCATACTTTTTGCCTTTGGCTATACTGGATAAACCAGTTTAAATGTACCGTGTTGTTTGCAGACGTTTTAAACCTTGCTAAATGTTTTCAATTAGCAGCCGAAATGGGCAAATGTTTTCATTTAACGTAACTATGCAGCCTAGCAATCGTTTAGTTCACACTAAAGGCTGCTTTCTACTTACGCGTTTTTTATACGCATGTACACATACGGAGAATTTTAAATGCTTTTAAATTTTTATTAATTAACATGCATCTAGGTCGATTTATTCACTTAGTTTTTTCAAAGGTAACATGTATAAGGATTTAGATTTTTACGTGCGTGTACGTGCGTATGAAAAACACGTGAGTGGAAAACAGCCTTAATCCAAATTTTGACAGAACATTAAAACTCAATAAAAAGGCAATAATATTCTCTACACAGGATTTTGTCTGCAGAAAAGTACAAGATAAGAAGTTGTCAACTTACGTTTTGGGTGACTGCATGAAGTAGACCACAGTAGGAAATATTGCAGTAAAATCTGTACACAGCTTCGGTTAAATTTCCTGCAAGGAACCAGTCATAAGACAATATAAGCTTTTGGAGATATTTCAAAAATGTAAAGTGAAATAAAAAGAGAAATATTTCACCTGGAGACGCAGCGAGGAATTTAAATGACTGCTTTCTACTTCTTCGTCAACAACATTATACAATGGACCCCAACGATAACCTTGAAAAATATATCATCTTAAAAAAACAATTCTTCTTTTGCTGTATGTGATGTATTGAACTGGCTAATAGGAATAATGCTATTTGCTGATACCTGACGAGAAGTGTAATTGTTGGTGTGTTATATGAGATCACATACGTCAGCAGGAGTATGAAATGAGGGATCGTATTTAGGGTAATCATAGCAGTACGAGATTTTCATCAGGAAAATTTTGACCATAATTTTCGCTCAATCATCTATGAATAAGCGTACAGTACTTCTCTTCGTTGGGGTCGTTTTTACGCAAACATCTCTGTTTCAACTGGCTCTAACACCGTCTAGCAAACCAGCCAATAATGTTTCCCTAGATTGAGTGAAAGACAAACATTCAAAACAAGAAATATTTTTTATTGCTTCATACAAAATTTGCTTTCTTACACTACCTGTCAGGAGACGAGTAATTTCTCAGCCGACCGCTTGTGTATTCCAGCCCGAACAGCTGAGGATGGTTTCGATAGCGAATTATTGAAAATATCTGACAGAAAAAGAAGTTTGAAAACTATGATATACTATACGCTATATACGGTATATTCTGGAAAGTAACTGCAAAAATAAAACTATTTTAACTCGGCTGGATACTTTTTTTGCAATTGAACATGTTCAAAATGGAAACGTGAAATAAGAAAGACGATAAAAGCAGTAAACTTGAATCCAGATCAGAAGACATGGAGTGTTTGGAGTGTTTGGAGTGTTTTCTTTCAAGGTCAGATATGAACAATTACTGGAACTGACATGGAATGTCGCATGACTTAATGAGCTAAGGGGATGAAGGGTGACGATATTGTACGTTTCTAAGAAACACAGCGTTCTTTGAACAGATCCTAAATTTGAGAGTGTCAAAACGATTTTAAAATGAGAAAAAGGATAGACTCTTAGAAGAATTTTATTAACAACATAACTCACTTTACTCCGAGGAGTTTCTTTATAGACGCTGAATTCTGACATTGATGTGATATGGTCGTCATCACTGAAACGAAAAATTTGTCATTTACTGTCATATCTCACATTCTTTACACAGGACAAACGAAATACTGTCTTAATAATATATCATTCAACTGTATTTATAAATTTGTTTTAAAAAACGACTCCACTTTGATGGAACTTTTCTTTTGCTAAAAACCGAGGCAAAAGAAATAACAAATACAGCTCAAAGTAAATTACAGACCTGGAAAGAATTTTGTCAAAAACGGTTAAAACGTAAACAAATAAAGTAACCTGAATATAAGTCATTTTGTCATTTACTTAAAATTTGTTTACTTAAAATGTTCACATACTTTATCGTAACACCAACATTATTTAAAGAAGATTCCATCAACTTTTTCAGCAATTCCTGTCTCCTCTCTGATGTGAAAAGATGCTGGAAAACAAAAGCAAAATTGTGCACAAAATGTAAAACTTCAATTTACAGAAATAACCGGTATCTTATCCTTTTTTTATTATAAGGTTGGTACTAGCAACATCTGGTACATACCACTGTGCTAAAACCACCACAGACAACAACAAATCCCCTAGGATAATCTGAGACCTAAGTATAGAAATGGAATGAAAGCCTGAGTTGAATTATTCAAATCACAAATATTCAAATGTCTTGCAATATCAAGTATATATATATATATATATATATATATATATATATATATATATATATATATATATATATATATATATATATATATGAACACACAGGTAAGTTATCAAGAAACTTGAAAACAATAATAGTACCTCTAACGTCACTGGAACCTTTCGTTCACTCCAATGTAATTTATAACCACTAATCTTCTGCACAAAAATATGGCATATGTTGATGTGGAAATAGTTTGGAAACATTAGCTTTAGCTAGCTTATCACTTTATAAAGAACCCACTTATTAAATTAGAAATGGAATATGGGTCTAATTTTTGAAAGAGAGAGGGGGGGGGCATTGATACCATGATGAATTACGATTTGGAATTCATCGTGAATAGTTTCATTTTATACAACTGGAACGATAAGTCCTGACAAAAATCCCTATTAAGCTTGAAGCAAAAATAGTTCCCCGTACTAATCCTAATGCAGCCTCTTTGATGTCTTTCTACGCTGTTTCATCCTGAGGCTGCAGCAACAAAGACAATTTACAGTGATTAGATGTAATTATATGTCTCTAGATGTTCCTATAAATACCTTGCAGTCTCTATATAATTACCTTACATGTTCTTTACACGACGGCTTGACGTATCGCTTGAGAGGATCTACTGGACAGTGGCAATCTGGAATTGATAAATGAAATATATATCCTTTTACTTCACTGATGCGTTTGCATTCACGACTCCCGTGTAAAACGATCCAATTTGCGGATATATAGTTGGGTTCAGGTCAGGAAGCTTTCACTGATAAGAGAGAGTTTTCTATTGAAGTACAGTATCAGCCCATCACGAATGAAGAGGCAAATTGGAGTGGAGAAATGAAACCGTCTGAAAAGGATTGTATGAGTACCTTCTCGATTATATGCAAAACATCGCAAACTTTCGGTGAATCAGAGGATGCAATAACGTCGACCAGAAGCTGGACAGCTCGGATCTGCACAAAAATATCCCGATCTTTCGCAATGTGGTCTAAATGTGGCAACACTGAATTCTCAAGTATTTCTGCCTGTAAAAAACAAGGAGTTACAAAACTAGAAAAATATTCATAATATCGCTAATGTACGGTGGCCCAGAGGTGCAAAACACAAACGCAAATTCAAAACACAAACGCAAATTCAAAAACACAAACGCAAATTCAAAAACATAAACGCAAATTCAAAAACATAAACGCAAATCATGAAAGCACGAACGCAAATTTAAAACAGAAACGCAAATTCAAAACACGAACGCAAATTCAAAACACGAACGCAAATTCAAAACACAAACGCAAATTCAAAACACAAACGCAAATTCAAAAACATAAACGCAAATTCAAAAACAAAAACGCAAATCATGAAAGCACGAACGCAAATTCAAAACAGAAACGCAAATTCAAAACACGAACGCAAATTCAAAACACGAACGCAAATTCAAAACACAAACGCAAATTCAAAACACAAACGCAAATTCAAAAGACAAACGCAAATATTTAATTATTTATCCAAATCCAAAACGAGCTAGCGCACCACAAATTTAAAGTCAACAAGGATAAGTCTATTAATATGATTGTTGCAAAGTATAATACATTTATAAATGCATTTTTGTCTTTTAACCTAGTAAAATATAAAATTATTGATATGGAGGAAGCGATCCGTTTTTACTACGGAAGAAATTTTAAGTACAAAACGATACTGGAATGTTTAGAAAAATATCATGATATCAAAATATGTAAAAGAGCGCTCATCACCAGATTACAGGAGTATGGTTTGGGAAGAAGAAGATACAACGCGAATGAAGAACAAGTTAGGGAATGCGTTCAAAGAGAACTACATGAAAATGGCAACCTCTTAGGATACAGATCAATGTGGAGGAAACTGCAATCAAAACATGGCATGCGTGTGCGCCGTTCAACAGCTCAAAGTATCTTAAAGGTGCTTGATCCTGAAGGTTGTGCAGTAAGAAAAGCTCATAAGCTGCAGCGGAGGGAGTATTTAAATCCTGGTCCAAACTTTACCTGGCATGCCGATGGGTACGATAAACTCAAACAGTTTGGGTTTCCCATTCACGGCTGCATTGATGGGTTTAGCAGGCGAATTATGTGGTTAGAGATCGTTCGAACAAATAACGACCCTCGGGTCATTGGAGGATTATTTCTTAATTGTGTTAAATCCCAAAACGGTTGCCCAACAATTCTACGAACGAACAAAAGGACTGAAAATGGTATAATGGCCACTGCTCAGTGCTACTTACGTCGAAACCACAGAGATCACTATAATAGGATAAAAGCACATCGCTATGGATCGTCACACAGCAACCAGCGTATAGAGGCGTGGTGGGCCATGCTACGTCAGTCGTGGGCATCGTGGTGGATTAATTTTTTAAAGATTTGGTAGACAGAGGTATTGTTGACACAAGCAATATACTTCAGCTGGAATGTCTTTGGTTTTATTTCATTAAAGTGATGAGGGATTCCCTAAAGGCTATTAAGGAGTCCTGGAATGCCCATTATGTGAGAAAATCCAGATACCACACTACTCATGGCATTTCTGATCAACTTTTTTTCTTGCCCGAGTCAGTTGGCGCGGTTGATCATAAGGTGGAGTGCCTGCAACATGATATCCAAGCGATCGAAGGCAGCGTTGCCGTGGAAGATGAATATTACAACTGCAGGAGCCAACAACATGGAAAGATTCTCTCAATAATTATGAACTGCTGATTGCAGCAGCCCAAGTGTGAACCAAGAAAAAACAACGAAAAAATCTAACAAACTAAGTGAATTCATATTCCAACGTAGTATAAAACAAGTAGGGACCTTAAGCAACGAGAACACGAAAGAAAAACCACTTCAAAAACTTAGGCATATAAAACATAGGCATATAAAAAACGCGTAACTGGAAAGCAGCTCTTAAGCTGACCTTTATCCTTACTGGTAAATGGGAGTACGAAAGTACAGTTAACGTCCAGGACGTCAACGTTATCGTTGCTTAAGTTGCCTAATATAAGCCATAGAATTATATAGGAAACACTTTTTTACAATAGGAGGAGTGATTGTATAGTGTCGCGGAGGTGTTTGCCAAGTAGGTATTATAAAAATATTCCTATAGGTCATATGGAACAACCAACCTTTCTGTAGATTCAACTGCCCAAGCATCGAACTAAGCTCCTAAGGATTATTAGCGGGTCGAAACGTGTTCATCAAACGTGACTGCTTTCGATGTTGAGACATCTTATCCGACAGGACCAGGATTAGACGAAACATCCACACACATTGTTAGATCCTGCTTAAAAGGCTTCGCACATAGGACTAGACTAACAAATCAATGTTTCCTTTCTTTAGCAATCGCAAATGAGACTTTGTATTTAGATTCAAAACCAACTCGTTGTATGTTGACCCGACATCGAAAAGCAATATCTCTACAAATACTCAAGGTTATGCCATCCGCAGCCATTCCGTCCAAATCCATGCAATTAGCATTCTTAAATGCCGTATTAATTGGTCGAGATGTACGAAACTCGTTAGATAAAATAAATATCTTAAAAAATATAAAAATATATAGAGCTACCGACCAACCGCCATATTGATCGTGAATTAAGCAGTATGGAAACACAATATTCATTTCCATACACGAAAAGGTGGTGATTCAATGATAACATCACGTTACCAGCTTTAGATATTTTCTTTAAAAACTTGTTTAACGAATCGGATAGAAGCAAACGGGAACGAGAAGAAGAAGTTGTGAAATCATTGTAAGTGTGTTTATTTCTATTTAAACCCGACAACTTTACTTGTTCAGGGAAAGGCATGTTAGAGTTGTTTACTAGTAAAAACTATGTACACACCTTGGGTTGTGGTGGACAAAATATTGAATCATTGGTTATTTTTATTGTAGATCACTAGCTGCCTGTGAAGGAACACACAAAATTTTATTAGAATGCTTCAAAAACAGCTGGATTGAAGGTTTTCAAACTTAAATGATCTCTCCAGTGGCAAATCGATTGTTCGAATCTTACCATAACCGTATTTCATTATAAATTCGTGAAAATGATAAAGTAAATTAAATGAACATGGCCGTTCAGCACAATAACTTGTACTCAATTGGCGAAGACAATGGTCCCAAAGTGGTAAATCGATGGTTCGAATCCTACCATAACCGTTTTTCATTATAAATTTCGTGAAAAGAAATACAGTAAACTAAGTAACCATGGCCATTCCCCAAAAGATCTTGCAGTCTAATGGCTACGACAACTGCCTCTTAAGTGGTAAATCGATGTTTCGAATCTTGCCAAAACTTTTTTTATTATGAACTTCGTGAAAGGATAAAGTAAATTAAATAACCATGGTCAGCCAGCACAAGACCTTGTCCTTTAGTGGTGAAGACGATGGTCTCCTAGATGTTAAATCGATTGTTCGAATCCTACCATAACCTTTTTCATTATGAACTTCGTGAAAAGGATAAAGTAAATTAAATAACCATAACCGTTAAGCACAAGTCCTTGTGGTTCTTTGGCGAAGACGGTGGTCTCCCAAGTGTTAAATCGATGGTTCAATCCTACCATGACCGTTTTCATTATGAACTTCGTGAAAAGGATAAATAAATTAAATAACCATAACCGTTCAGCACAAGTTCTTGCAGTCTTGTGGTGAAGACAATCATCTCCTAAGTAGTAAATCGATGGTTCGAATCCTGCCATGACCTTTTCATTATGAACTTCGTGAAAAGAATAAAGTAGACTAAATAACCATGGCCGTTCAGCACAAGACCTTGCAGACTAGTGGCAAAGACAATTGTGTCCCAAGTGGTAAATCGATGGTTCGAATCCTGCTATGACCTTTTTCTTTATGAACTTCCTGAAAAGAATAAAGTAAATTAAGTAACTATAATTGTTCAGCACAAGAACTTGCAGTCTATTGCCGAGGACGATGGTCTAACAAGTGGTAAATTGATGGTTCGAATCCTACCATAACCGTTTTTCACAATGAACTTCGTGAAAAGGATAAAGTAAATTAAATAACCAAGACCATCCAGCACAAGACCTTGTGCTCTAGTGGCGAAGACGATGGTCTCCCAAGTGTTAAATCGATGGTTCGAATCCTAGGGTAATCGTTTTTCATTATGAACTTCGTGAAAAGGATAAATAAATAAATAACCATAACCGTTAAACGCAAGATCTTGCAGTCTAGTGCCGAAGGCAATCGTCTCCCAAGTAGTAAATCGTGGTTCGAATCCTGTCATGACCTTTTTTATTATGAACTTCGTGAAAATAATAAAGTAAATTAAATAACCATCGCCTCTCAGCGCAAGACCTTGCAGTCTAATGGCTAAGACAACTGTCTCTTAAGTGGTAAATCGATGTTTCGAATCTTGCCAAAACTTTTTTATTATGAACTTCGTGAAAGGATAAAGTAAACTAAATAACCATGGTCATCCAGTACAAGAATAAATGGTTCGAATCCTACCGTAACCGTTTTTCTTGATGAACTTCGTGAAAAGGATAAATAAATTAAATAACCATAACAATTCAGCACAAGATCTTGCAGTCTAGTGGCGAAGACAATCGTCTCCCAATAGTAAATCGATGGTTCGATTTACTACTTGGGAAAGCGTTACGCATAACGCTTTTATGGAGATCAGACGTGTGATCTTGGGCTCCGTTAATCCAAGTGATTCATGTCCTAGGCCAAGCCAGAAATTGGCTAATTCATTACTATATTTCGCTAAAGACGATTCGCTAAACATTGGGAAGGACAACTGCATCAGAAAGGCAACTGAATCTATTTCCAAATCACTTGGTCTGGCCTGGTCGGGCGACTTTGATTCATTAAAGTGTTTTGTGGCTGAATGGCTGAAGATAAATGGCTCCTGGTCTCAACCTGGAGGTGACAAAAAGGTGTTTACTGCTAAAGAGGTTTCTATCACATGGCGAAAGGACAAAAATCTTCTATTCTTCGAAGCAGAAAAAACAAACCAATTCAAGAGAGAGGTTTGTAGATACATTAGTGATTATTCGAGCGAAGCTGCTGGCCCCCTACAGAAAATGAGGAGCTTAAACGTGAGCAGATCATGAATAGGAAAGCGATTCAAGCATTGTCAGATAAGTTTGAACACATGACTGCTGTGTATCACAAGTTCGGGATCTTATGGGTAAAAACGATGATAGCATTATACGAGAAACATCGCTTCTAGCTGCTGAATATACAAAGTTCCATGTAGAACATTCAAATGAAGTGTTTGTTGGTGATGTAAATGAAGTAGATAGCGATAGTAAGCCCACAAATAGGAAACAATTAGCGAGCACTGAGCCATCGAAATCGCTATGAATTGTGATTACGAGCAACAATGAGAATACCAACTTGTTGAGTGAAAATCCCGCTAGTTCGAACCAAGACCAGGCCTTAAGTCCCGAAAATAACAAAGATATTGTAATTATTGACAGTCCAGTTGAGACCAATAAACAAGCTAAAAATGACAAGTTAACGTATGCTAAAGCTGCCGGATCAAAGCCGGTCTAAAACCACAACAACATTTTACCACTAAGCATAACAATAGTAGGATTAGTGCTGATGGTTTTGTAGGAGTAGAGCGTAGGCGAAACCAAACAAAGAGAATATTCCTATCTGGAATTGCAAGCAGCGTGAATGAAAAACATATCCAATCCTACCTCACGCAGCGAAATATAAATCCAACATTTATTTCGGTCTTTCTCAGTAAACGTGAGGGAACGGTATCGGCCAAGGTACACATCCCCTCCGCTGATTTCCCTCTCCTACAGCAAAAAGATTTCTGGCCCAATTTGTGATTTGCCAATTATGGAAATCTAAGAAGCTTTGCGAAAACCAATAAAGCAAAAGCTGTAAACCAAAAGCAAATCACCCCAAGGTGAAAACTCCTCAACTTCTGAATAATGGCTCAGATTTCAATTAGAATTTCTCCTCGCAATCGCGTAAATAAACGAAACAGACGCTGTCCTTATTCGAATCCTTCAAATTTGATTCATATTAAGAGATTGCCTGAACATTCCCTTTTCGTTAATACACGAAAGCAAGAATTTGTACCGTGATTGTTGTTGTCCAACACAATGTCGCTCGCTCCTAAACTTGATGAAATTGTGGAAACCATATTGACGTTAGACATTGACATTGCTATGTTTACAGAGACATGGTTAAAGGAATCAATACCAAATGAAGCAATTAATATTCCTAATTATCAATTGTTGAGACGAGGCCGAGTTCATAAATTACATGGAGGTGTCGGTCTATACGTGAAGTCATCAATATTTTGTCGACAATTATTAGATATGCAAAGCGAAAATGTGGAAGTGTTGTGGTCTCTGCTACGTCTTTCTCGCTTACATAGAGGGTTTCATCAACTTATAGTAGGTGTAGTTTATCACCCAGAGTTTGGAGACTCTTTTTTTCACCACTAGACTACGAGATCATGTGCTGAACGAGAATGATTATTTAATTTGCTATATCTT
>NW_021163986.1:0-14996 GCF_004324835.1 Dendronephthya gigantea | reverse complement strand
ATGTTATTTCTTGCGATTTTTCTATGATGTCTTACATTGTTTTTTTGTAAAGATTCTTCAATGTTTTCTCAGTCTGCGAGCTGACAACGTCAAGGCCTTGTGCAAGACAAAAGTGGAAAAGTCAAATTCACTTCGTATGTTAATTGTTCTGAAAGGAAAACGTTGGTTAATGATGATAATGCAAGGCATGTCAGGTATTCTGCTTCCAAAATTCCTTTTCTTGTTAGTGTAATACATTTTCATTTTTGTTTAGTTCTGCAGAAGATAAGACAACCGGGATTGTTTCACTGCCTTACAGCGAGGCGATGAATGTTATTCCTGTGTGCTTACAACAGGTAAACTTTTCTATCATAATATATCATCTGGCATTAAGTTTCGATTGAAGTTCAACTTTCTTCATTTTCTAGAAATTGGAATGGGAGGTGTTGGATGTTGTTCTGAGAACCTTTCCGGAGGCACTGCAAGATAAAAACTTGATACATTTTCGAAAGCACTACTTACATTCAATATGTACAGTGTTATCTAAAATGGTAAGGGATGTAAAGTTGTGCACTTTTCACACCAAAATCATGAACTAAAAATTTTACTTTGCATTCAGGTTTGAAATTATGATTTTCTTCCTGGAATATTTCGTGTTCCTCATGATATGCGCCGACCTCATTTGTACGCTAGAATTTTTCCAGTACGGTTCTTATCATTCAGTTTTTTGCATCTATCATAATATCTTACCATAACTATACCAAAACCATACCATACCATAACCATAACCATACCACATCATATCATATAATCATATCATATAATCATATCATATAATCATATCATACCATAACTAACCATAACCAAATCATACCATACGATAACCATATCATACCATACGATAACCATATAATCCCAAAATTATATCACACCATACCATACCATGACCAAATCATACCATACGATAACCATATCATACCATAATTATATCACACCATACCATAGCATAACCAATTTATACCATAATTATATCATACTATACTAATGATTTAATTGGATATTTTATTGTAACATGTGCAGGTATTAACAGAACTGTGTACGTACCACATTTTTATTGGGCAAGATGAACAGGTAAGAACCTGCTTAACTTTATTTTCAGCGGTTGTCTGTTCTCGCTTAAACGTTGTTGTATATTTCGTCTAGTTTTGTCTGATGCGTACTTTGGAGATTGGTTTGGTTGCTCATTCCACGACGTTAAGCGTATCTTGTCTCACCATATGGATGTTAGAAATGTCTTCAGTTATGGCAAGGTATAACTACTTAAGATTGTCTGGAATTTGAGACGTTTTTTACGTCCATTAGCACTTTGTAAAGAATGAAGTTGATTTAAGTAATTGCAGCGTTTTAGAAGTTTATTACTTTGGAGATATTTGAAATCGTGCCTTGATAATGTGCTCAGTGAATTTACAGAAATGTTTTTCAATAAACTCCAGCCTAAATGTAACGTCTCTTGTTATGCGAGATACTCCTTCACAAGATTATTTGGGTAATAATTTCTAAATTTTCTGTCCTTAGGCTGCTCCCAACATATCTGGAAAAGTTTACTAAACTTTCGCCAACGCCTCAAGTTGTCATACCACTGTTAGAATTTCTCTCTGGTATGTTTCTTGAAGTTACGTAAATTAAGAAATCTTTTTTAAATATCAATGTACCCCCTAAGGAGAGCTAGGTTGTATAAACACTCAATTCGTATTCGACGAAAGTTGCTAACATTCTTTTAAAACGTTTATTCCATTTGAAACAAGTCATTGGAATATGTTTGCCTCACACAGCATCATCGAGGTTTGTTTAACGCGATAACATCTCAAACTTTTTATTATTTGTTTTGTGAAATTGAATAAAATATAAACGAACTGATATGTTTCACCTTAGATACTCTCAATACACGGTAACTCTTGCTGATAATGTCATTTCATCCTGGTTTGTCAACTGTCCACTGTTGTTAAGAAAACAATTCGTGCCATTGATTACAAAAGTAAGTCCACATGTCATTCTATGGCCACGGAGATTGCTTGCTAAATTTTCAATAGATATTAAGAAGTGGTGTTTAAACTTTATACAGCTTAGGCAGTGTTGTTACATAAACTTGTCCATTTCATGTTACATAATTTTGCTTATATGCAAGCTCGTTTTCAATCATTTGTCCTTGTATTCCTTTAGAGTCTTAACAACGCAGATATATCTTCAGATGCTGCAAACCCATACCCTTAGTCACTAATCCCCCCACCAAATTCCATTCACTCCCAAACTCCCTTGAGAAATCAAAGGAAGACTCAAGCAACACACTTTGTTCAGAGATGATGGAAATCGTGGGTGATATGATGGTCAAATATACATTTTCTTCTTATTTGACCCAACCAAAAAGGTCTGTATGTTGGTTTCGTATTTTTCTGCACTGTGTTTCAGGGAAGATGACTATTTTGTTGTTTTTATAGAACTGCAGTTGTTGAACGACTCCTGCGCAATGGAGCGTCAAGAAGTTGGTTGCTTGGCAATGTGTTGATCACGGTTACAGTCAACAAGCGGGCAACTTCGAACATGTCATGCGCATATTGTTCGGCGAAAAGTTTGTTGTGAAATGATCACTGCAGAAGGGCACGGAGCCTGAGGTTTTAAAAGTTGAGCTTAAGAGAAACAAAAACGAGGCCTCAATTAGTCAGGTAAGGAAAATTCTTTCAGTATCATTGTTTAAATTGGCATACACTGTCTGCCCAGCGTATTCATGCTTAAACAACAAAATATATTTGCAAGAGCGACCAAGTTTTAATATTCTTCTAGTGAAAGCTCTTAGGAACGTATTTGACATTTCCATTGATAACGACAGTAATATCGTGTGTTTGAACGTTAAAGATGAGCTCAGGGATATTCTAAACAATACAAATTATGGCCCTAGAGTTATTTCCGATAAAAACCTGTCGAAGTTGGTTCGTCATATTGCAATGCATGTTAAATAAATATGGTCAGTAACTTAGGGTAATTTAAATGTCCGGATGTGATATTGACGGTATACGAATGTTTTTCTTTTTAAGATTGCGTCAGTTATTCACCAAAATCAGAAGAAAACTACAGATACCTAGGCTGTAATTGGTTACAAAGAATACGTCAGATCAAGAGGATTCGAGCTAGAGTTTCTCATGCGGTACCGGAACAATGTAGGTCGCTAGACTTAAGGAAAGACGCTCGTAATATAATAGATTTTACAAAATATATCCTTTGGTAATTCTTATGAGTTGCAATAAAACCTTTACAATTGTTCATCCTTCACTGATGAGCTCAGAATGTTTCGTTATCACGTGGTCAATGCACGACTCTTGCCCTGGAGGAGGAACCCAATCCGGATATAAATGACTTTTTTATCTAAAGTACTTCACGGAAATGCCTTCAGTTGAAATATGAAGAAAGTCGGGCTGATGTTTCAAAGATTTTATGACGCGAAGTTGAATCTTGGTTCATCGTTTCTTCAACGAAACGGGCACTGATAAGACTTCACAGATAAGATATCAAGTGGAAGCCAGTGCTCTTTCGCTGTAGCTTGCCTAGCGGCACAGAGGTCTCAACAGATGGTAGGAAATGACAACAGAGAGCGAACATGATAAAATTTTTATGAATAAAATTATTCCGAAAATAAAAAAAAGATCAACCTGGTTGGGTGACATCTAGAGGTCTAATTTTATTCTTTCTCCAACTATGAGATTTGATGTGAGCCTCATTTTTGTTTCTTCTGTCCATCTATTATTTCTTGAAAACAAATACCATGAAACATGGTTCAAAATATTGAGACATTTTATAAGCACGATGTTTGTAGAATACTTTGCAACGCTTAACAAAAATCCGTAACTGGTATTTTCAATTTGTGTTTATAGCTTCAATCTCGTTCTACTGCAGTTTCCGATAGCACAAATGAAAGGTAGGATACATTAATTGTAATTTAAATTTTAATCTAAATTTGATGAAGTATCGTATACTTCAAAACCTTGAACACCACTTTGCTGGTATTACTAAATGACGCTCAGAAAACTTCGAAACATTAATTTTGCACTTTAGCGAGTTTCGAATTATGGAGTTTTTTATTGCTGAGAGAAGAAGCACTGGCTGAAGCCGTTGCTAGATCATTCCTCATTTTTTTCATTTTCAGTAATAATCAGTATTATTCACTCGCATATATTTATGTATCTTTCTCTCTGTAGTGGCATTCGCAAGTAAGTGAAAGGAGTGAGCCGTTTGAACCCGTTCTTACTTACGGTCACTTATTGAAAATTACTAGCTATACTATTTACAAAAAGTGCTGAAAGACTTCTCTTTAGGCCTCGACTGAAAACCATTATTCCATTGCACTCTTTCATTCATCTCTATAAAAAAATCACTTTATATTTTGAAACATCTATGACATGAAGAGAAAGTGCAACATTTGGAGAGAAAAACTCACCAAGTGGAAAATTATCAAAGAAAGCCAAGTCAAACCTTCCCAACCTTAAAATTTGCAACCCGTCACCAGAGTTGTCGATGGGAATTAAAACATTTGTTGAAGTTTGCAAGTCGATTGTATTGCTACAAATATCACGAACATTTTTTTTTAATTTGTTTTTATTCTAATATCCATTCTACTTTACATATTTCAGTATAAAGTTGTTTTGTATTGACAAGCAATTGCTTTTGACTTACAGATGTGATTTACTACAATATTGAAAATGGCTTGATTGACGAAGGTGGACTTGGTGGAGTTGTTGAGGATTATGCCATTGCAATGGCGACATAATTGATGAAATCAATGGCGAAAAGAATTCTTTAGTAAACTAGAGTCGTGTTAGAGTACCATGTTTAGAAGGCGCTTGCGACGGACGACGAAAAACAGCAATTAAATTTGCAAAATATGGCTGAAATTGTGTTTTAGTTTGGGTTAAGTGAAATGAAATATGTCGTATCGCAACAAAACATCGTTATTTCTTTGGAAATTTATAATAATATATTAAAAGCATTTTTTTTATCATATGGCGAACATTTTTAGAAAATAGAAAAAATTAGACTTTTCCGGGTGAAGCAGTAATTTTATGCCTAATTAGCAGTTGACCTGGAATGGTAAACATAATTTGCTTGTAAAATATAAAACTGATGATAATTTCACCCTCCAGTGACCACCCCTAAAAGCAACCATTCTGAACCATATAAGCAATTCAGAAAGACTGTAGCTTTGATAATTCAAGATTTAGAGCTATGGCGGTTATGACCGCCATGGTCATTTTACCCGAAAACAATTGAGATAACCTGTTTTGCATGAAATGCACACAAACTCTTTTACAGGGCCTTGACTAGTAAATATACCTGAGTTACACGGGCTGTTGATATCACAATTGTTTATCTCTTCACGCACTTGCAATAAATCACATCATTAGCAGGGGATGGGTTAACTTTGCAATTCCAGACTTGACTTGATATGTTCATATCAGAGAGATGTCGCTATTGGAGAGGTACATATTAAGACATGTTTACATTTTCAATTACTGCTGCCATCTTCTTTTGATATACGTGAACGAGTAGATAAGTTATGGATTTTTCTGATAACAGCACCGATTTCATGTATTGAAATGCAACGCTCAATACCCTACACACAACTAGTAGCGTAGTAAAATTCAAGATAAATGGTACGATAATTTATTCAGCTTTAGAGAGATTACATGTTGTGACGTTTTGGGTTCATTACGAGAGCTGTTTGGCACTGCTACTTTAAACGCAAGTCGAACGGGAATTTCTTTAATATTTATTGAAAATATTCTATAGAAAAGATTAAGTTTAACTATATATAAGTAAAAGGTATAAAGATACATGCATTCCAATCATTTTCTTAGTTCATACGATGAATCAAACTAAACTTAAACATTAACATAAACACTAATCACACTACAAACATACATGCAAACAGATAAAGTTCAGTACCTGAAGGGTGGATCCCCGTCGGACTTTGTCTAACACAACTATTTGTAAATCAACCGTTCGTTCTATCTCGTACTTCTCCTGACGCTTAACTGATTAGCAGTCACTCGTACAGTATCCTTTTATTAACTTAATAACTAACATAACTAGATATATTTATTACATTAAAATTAATTTGATTATGATGGAATGTTGTTTGCTATTCAAACCAAGAGCTAAATCCCAACAAGGCTACAGGACCCGATATTATACCTCCTATTGCTTAACGAAAGATAGCAGAAGAAGTCTCTACTATGCTTAATGCTAGCCTCCTCCGCAAGCATATCTTATGTATTAATATTAGGCATTTATATTTCGCTTGGGTTAGCTGTGTGGGGAAGGCGAGGAAAAAGTGGGAGAGATCAGCAATTTTTTTCTCGCTCCCCGACAAAGCTAACCAAAGCCAATTATAAATGCCTAATATAAATACATAAGAGATGCCTGCGGAGGAGGCAAGCTTAATGCATTATACAATAAAGTAATCCGACATGGAGTGTGACCGTTGGACTGGAAACGGGATGAATGGATTTCAGTGCACAAAAAGGGCGATCGCCTTTCCAAAACCAATTGAGCACCGGTTACCATACTGATAACCGTTGACAAAATTTTCGAGCATCTTGAAAGCAATTGAGTGAACTGACGGAAAAGATCTTTGACAACTTTAATTGGTAAAACGGAAATATAGCCATGCCAAATTGCCATATTTGTATTTCGCGTGGAAATTGAGTAACTAATTTAGTTACAAACTTCCAGCCGTAAGATTCCGGCTTTTCTCTATCCTTGTTTTAACATTCCGGCTTTCCTCGTTCCTTGTTTTAAAGATCCCGGCTCTTCCCATTCTTTGTTTTTAAGATTCCGGCTTTTCTCATTCCTTGATTTAAAGATTCCGGCTTTCCCTTTCCTTGTTTAAAGTTCTGGCTATTCCTTGTTTTATCGTCCCCCGTTCCCTTCCTCGATTCCCCGTAACTGGTTTAAGGCTAGTTTCCACTCAGGAAAAATCTCCTTTGGATCGGAATGGACAGTAAAATTTCTTTTGTCGCTGAGTTCTCAGGCGGCGTTTATACAAAAGAAACTTTCCGTCCCCCCGATCCAAAGGAGAATTTTCCTGAGTGGAAACTAGCCTTTAAAGATAGCCCTTTTCCGCCCCTCCCTTGCATATGAACTAACCGCTAATTAAAAATTTTTGCGCTGACACATGACCAGCTTTAACCAGGGTTTTCGCCGCAGCGTGGGTCGTGAGCGTAGGTAGAATAGCCTGGCCTGCGAAGTTGGAATATGTCAATGTACACACACACCCGAATTACGAAAATTGCACTTGTCAGCAAATCGTCACAAAGGTTTGTAAAATGTCACGTACCCTCAATATTCCATTATGAATAGGAAAGTTTACTTGAACGAGATCCGCATGTCTTCGGTTATTTGATACAAAAATCAATTCATATGAAGAAACATTGGCGTTGAATTAAAATCGTATCATCATGCACATGGGATAGAAACTTCGTCATAATTATTAAGTCGTTTTTTGGCTTCACCGAAAAAAAGCCTGGAAAAATTTGGCATAAAACGATAGACAAAAACATGATTAATTTAATTTCAAGATCAAAGAACGTTTTTTGGATCAATATTTAAATATAAGTTACGCTTGTGTTCCTTACAACGGAAACAAGACCACGTGAATGAAACAGCTCACAAATTTTATAAATCTAGCAACATCTATTGTTTGCTTTACTTTAGTTTATTGAAAGGTTCCTGTTACTGTTTCAGGAAAGTAGCGGTAGTATATTTACTGTGTTTTAGGCAGAAAATGGTTGTTTTAACAATTGAGTCTCATCATAGGTAAGTGAAGTTTCCTTCTCTTACAACAACAATAGGGCCATTATGGGATACCAGATATGGATACTGCACATCGACAACTTTACAAAAGAAGGTAAGAGTTTCCAGCTTCCCGCCTGCTTCAGGGTAGCGCAGAAAGAAATAGGAATTTTTTCCCCTACCACGGTTAGAAACAATATTTTACAAATAACCTAGTGAAATGCCACTCTGACAACTTTATGATGGTCTGGGACTTTTATTGTTGTCTTCAGATTTCCTTCCTTGGTGTATATTTGAACTGCCGTATGATCGTTTGTTGGTATCATGATTTCATTCTGCTGGGAAATACTCAATGAAAATGCCTCACTTGAGTCGTTGTCAAATTTGTATTTCAATTGACACATCTTGTTACAAACATACACATCAGGCCTCTGTGTTGGATGATGATGATATCATCGTCTTTGCATATTGCGATTCTAACTACAGAAGATATTTTGTCCTCGAGCAAATCTAATTTGTCTTCTGCTTTTACATTGTAATTCTCGTTCAATATCGTCAACAGGAATCCTTCACCAGTATGTTTTTAGCACGTAAACATTGTTATTGATATCAACAGAAAGGGCCATTAAAATATTGCCTGTAAATTCAGGTAATTCAATCCGTTTAAATTTTCCTTCCTCCTGGATAATCGTAATTTTCTCATAAGGCGGAGTACGAGGGAAAGTAAGAACACCCCCTGACTGTTCACAGCATATGGAGAAGCTCTTTTTTTCATGAAGGGTCTGTTCGTTTGGAGGATGAGGCAATTCCTCTTTTATAGAATTTCTTGCTGAAATTTCGTGCCAGCTTATTATTGGATGAAAACTGCGAGTGGGAAGTTCAATCGTTGGCATGCAGGCGGACACTTCAAATGAACATTTATTACTGAATTTGCAAACATATTGAAACAACACATAGTTGATTAACATAACCGACAGACGTTCCCACCGTTGAGTTTATTCAACAACGATTTGACTCCATCGTTCAAAGACACTGAGAATATCTCTTGAATCAGTTGACTGGCTTGTAAGCTATGCAGCTTCTTCCAAAACGATAAACATTCGGTGATTGCGGTCTCAGGATAATCGAGATGTTCCACTATTTTGAAACTATTCGTAGCTTTGCTGCAAAAAATTCGATCTTCGATACTAAATGCCTCATTCCAAGAAAGCAGTGGTTGCTGCCTTGCGCGCTTCCTCGAATCTTTTTTTCGCAGTTTCTAACTCTCTGTCCGAGTTGATTTTAAGCTTTTTCCTTGCTGGAGGAAGCTCTATTGCTTGGTTTAAGATACCAGACAGAATAACGCTCGAAAGTTCACCTGGTTCGTCCTGAGTTTCGCTCTCTTTCTGCTAAAGATTTGATTTATCGAGAGAAACACTGAGTAACTCTATTCCTTCTTTTAGAAAATTATAACTGGCGAGAGAAATTGATCTAGAAAGGCCATCGATTTTAGACTTGATATCATTATAACTCGCGTACGACAATCTTACGAATTTCGCCGTCTTTCAGTTTGTCTGCCGTCGAGGCTATGACCTTATTCCATAATAAACCAAGTGTTGAACTGAGTATACTTGTCACAATTAAAGTCGTATCGCGTTTCTTATTAACTGTACCCAAAAATTAAGGCTTTATTAAAAGCATCTGCTAAAAGGTGAGGAGGCAAAACATCATTTAGAACCGAAGCTTCTTGAAGCGATACGAAAGCGTGCGTCGTGGTTTGTCTAGAACGTCGTGGCCTTTAACCTCTGGCTTGGACCGATGGTAGAAATTTGGTGGATGAGAATTCGAGATTTGTTGTGACACTTGAAGATAATCTTGTTTAGGTGCTGACGTAGATAAACCAGGTGATTCGTCATCTAACAGGGAAATAGTTGGAATGGATTCCTTGTTTTCTGCACTTCGAACTCCGGAGCGCAAGAGTACATCGTCGGTAGGAATGTAAGCCATGAATGCTGCGATGTGCATCTTTCGTTCGTCTGATGACATGCCTTTCCAATCGGCATATGTTTTACGAAACATGTGGTAAGCTGGTGCTAGGACGTAAGGACCGTCATCATATATGGCTTTGACAACATTGCTAAATAAACGGATACTGCATGCTTTCAAGGCATCTATGCACTCTGAAAGTGTCGCGTCTCGATGACTACGACCCTCTGAATGCACGTGGGCGGATATTTCATCTTTTGACAAGACGTTTTGCCACTCAATTGGATTTTGGCCGCACACTCCGTCAATGGAAGCTTGCTTTCGAACGTTTTTAATCATTTTGTCCCTCATTTGCTTCTCTTTATGAGTTTCAAAATAATCCACGAACTGACTCGCGGGACGATTGCTGGTTGTTCCTTTTCTATTGAAGCCATTTTGATTTCAGTTGCAATAGCTTACGGTTGTAAATATGAGTACTTTCGCTTCCGTATCTTCTTCTTTGCACGTGGCACCACCGAAATATCACTCAGGATAATTTTTTTTTGGATTGAAGGAAAATTTAACGACTGCAATTTTTTATCTACATTTGCTTGGGCATGCTCTTTGCCCAAAAGGTAAATGGTCTTTCCACTCGTTTCCTTAAGAATCCCGCTAGAAAGTGCTTCGTCTTCATCTGTACCAAAAGAAGGATGTTGGCAAGAGCCGGATTCCCTCTTTTCACTGCTTGCCAAAAATATGCGAAATCCTGCGCTGATTGATTTCGATGGATCAGAAATGGTCCTGGAAACCAGGGATTCCTTAAACTCTCTCTTCCAATTACTGAAATCTGCTTGTAGGTCGTTTGTGTCACGAGATGATTTGCAATGTTTAATGTAGTGTCACAAGCCAAAGGCGTAGTAAACCTGGGATTTTCTGATGAATGCTTGATTCTTGTCAAGCAAATCTGGGTCCATTTCGTCAGCAGTGGGTCTTTGCTCAAGGAGTTTAAGGATAACTTCCTGAATTTGATCGATACTAGATCTGGTTTTTGTTTCCCCATACAAATAACGGTAATTATACAGCTGCTTGGTATCCCGAATAGTGGTTGACTGTAATGGAGAATCAAGTTAATTCAGATACTTCGATTTTTCGTCTTCAATAACCCTTGGGAAACGAACATCTGTATGAACCGTTTCTTTCACTTCTTTGTTGAGAGAGTGCTCTCTTGAAATAAAGGATTTGGCGTGCGGACGTGTTGTATTTCCATGCGCTGTTGCGACTACGAGGACGGCATTCCCGGTGTTAAAATAGTGATGCATGATAATCGTGGAACATTTCAAAGTATATGACCTCAAATTCTTTAGACGACTATAAGATTCATTATACTCTGCTATTAGCATAATAAATATGACATATCTTGTAAATTCCGTCTGATACATTTTCATCGTATTCTTATGCGTTGCTCTTTTTCTAACTACAGCGTACAAGAGCTCCTTGCCTACGATCTGCCGAACCCAATTTCGAGCATCGCGGACGTCGCAGGTACCACCAACGATAATGCCATTGTCGTCTTTGTTCACCGAGACCTCTGTCCGTAACCTTAACTTCATAAAACCTAGTTTGCTATTTTTCTCATAGTACCCAAGTGTTTCATAAGTTTCGATATCAAACGGATGCTTTACTTTTGCAAGTTTTTGGCCGACAACGAAGGTTGAGGTTGTAGAAATGCTTGTTGGCTTGATTTCTGCCTTTCGGTCTGCAGGAATATCCTTTTTTAAACAGATCTGGAATATTTTTTTAATGTCAGGGCTGGAATGACTGTAAATTGGAAGCCTTTTATCACCCCTGTAATGGACAAGATTAGGCAAATCAATGTCAAATGAGTAAGACGTATTATCATTTTCACTGTTCTCATGAGTTGACTGATTCGGGATCACTGGAAAATGTGATAATTTTCTTCGCTGTTTCCTCTTTTTATTGTTGGAAAAAAGATTTCATCGTCCTCCGTGAGATCCACAGTTTAGTTCTCTCGCGCTTTTTTCTTCTTTTCGTCGTTTCCCGATAAATTAGTTTTTCTTTTAGACATCTAGAAAAGCGGGTTATTTTTGTTATGTAAGTGCTCCTGTTTCTGCTTTTTTCTAGTCAGATGCCTTAAAACAGTTACGCATGCAGTTAAATTATAGTTTTGGATTGTCATCTTGATTACTGATGATTGACATTCTTGCATGACCCTTACCATGACCAAATTAGTTAGTAGATAATAATACCTTGTCACTTGAAGTACACTAGCTCACCGGCTGATAATATTTTCATATTGTGTTCAACTCCATTCAATAATTGTTACGTATTATGCTAGCCTCATCGAGTAATTGTATAAAGTATTATAGGAAAAATTAAACCTTGAAATAACCTATTGGAATAAACTGTCCAAAATTAAAGGCGTGTGCATGTGAATCTAGAATTCTCCATTACAATTTACATAAACGTCAGGAGGAGAATGAAATGAGGGTTCGTATTTACGGCAATCATAGCAGTGCGAGATTTTCATCAGGAAAATTTTGACCATAATTTTCGCTCAATCATCTATGAAAAAGCGTACAGTACCGTCTCTTCGTTGGGGTCGTTTTTACACAAACATCTCCATTTCCACTGCCTCTAACCCCGTGTAGCTAACCAGCTAATGATATATCCCTAGATTGAGTGAAATACACACATTCAGAACAAGAAATATTTTATATAGCTTCATACAAAATCTGCTTTTTTAAACTACCTGTCGGAAGACGAGTAATTTCTCAGCTGACCGCTTGTGTATTCTAGCCCGAACAACTGAAGATGGTCTCGATAGCTAATTATTGAAAATATCTGACAGAAAAAGAAGTTTTAAAACTATGATATACTATAATACACAAGTCTTAACCAAACGGTATATTCTGGAAAGTAACTGCAAAAATAAAACTATTTTAAGTCGGCTGGATACTTTTTTGCAATTGGACATGTTCAAAATGGAAACGTGAAATAAAAAAGATGATAAAAGCAGTAAACTTGAATCCAGGTCAGAAGACATGGAGTGTTTGGAGTGTTTGGAGTGTTTGGAATGTTTGTTTTTTTTTTTCAAGGTCTGAGATGAACAATTACTGGAACTGACATGGAATGTCGCATGACTTACTGAGCTAAGGGGATGAAGGCTGACGATGTTGAACATATATTATAGTAATAATAGTTTATAGTTTATTATATATATAGTAATAGAGTTGATGTTCGCGGGCATAAATGTGTTTTTGGCCCTCCTCGCGGAACACATTTTAACCCTCGCTACGCTCGGGCTAAAATGAGTTCGAAGTCGGGCCAAAAACACATTTATGACCGCGAACATCAACTCTATTGTTATATTATCACTATAACATACACATGAGTATATACAAAATTAGTAAAATACAATAATTAGTAAATACAATAATTAGTAAATACAAAATTAGTAAAATACAATAATTAGTAAATAGATTTGAATAAATATAGTTCACCTGGTGCAAGGCACTTTTTAATGATAACTCCAAGCTTATACTTTCTGGATAATTTAATACATGCTATAGGGTTTAATGATCAATATAGGGATAAGTATCATAAAATTGTTTGGCTGTTGGGGTGTATAAACTATCAAAACTACAAAATTATATCCTGTCAAAATTTCGAATTCTAAAATAATGCCGGGTTTATGGTCATTTGAATTTGCTTGCTACTTTTATAATATGCAAAAAAGTAGACGGTAGACACTGATTTTAAGTTCAAATTTATAATATTTCGAAAATATATTATGCATTATTAATTATATAACATACCTTGAATAAATTTGAAGTTTTACATGATTCAAGAACATTTTCATTTGTATACCGAACTGTTTCGCCTTTGGATTTGATTCCGTTCATTAGTCAAAGTACACTTCAAGATGTCGGGCTTCCCTTCAAAATTGTCGAGGCCAGGGATATGACGGTGCTAGTGCTGTGTCCAGCCAGGTAAAAGGTATTTCTGGGAGAATATTAGAGAAAAACCCGAAGGCGTTGCATGTTCATTACTCCAGTCATCGTTTAAACCTTATTGTTGCCAAAGCGTGTTCAATTCTTCCAGTGAAAAATATTTTGAGTCAGGCACAAAATATCGCCAGCTTTTTTATCAGTTTCCCTATCCGCTCACAGTATCTAAGTAAAAAGATGAAAGAGTTTGGTTTAACCCGTAACAAGCTCGCAAAGCCTTCCACGACACGATGGGTAGAACGAATAAGATCCCGCGATGGTTGTTTGGATGCATTCAAAGTTATCTACGAAACACTCAATTTTATGCAGTTTGGAGGATCGCAGGAAGGCCATTTCCTAGATTAGCTAGTGACGCACAGTCTCATTTTCGCAACGTGGAGAAATTTGAATTTATGGCTGCTCTCATTATCACCCAACATGTTCTGGATCATACTTTGTCATTGACGGTCCAATTAAAGAAGAAAAAAAAATCGATATTGCGGAATCAATAAAACAGATTAATCTTTTAAAGGATGAAATGGCAAAACTACGTGCCTCTGTAGATTTATTCCACAATGAATACTACGACAAGCTGTTGGAATTAGCTAATAACCTCGACGTGGCTGAGTGTTTTCCCCGGGTATGTAAAGCTCAAACAAAATGTGATAATAATCGTACCAGTACAGCAGGTGGTTACAACAGATTAACAGTAACCATTAAGAGTCGTGCATAGGCCACGTGATAACGAAACATTCTGAGCTCATCAATGAACAATTGTAAAGGTTTTATTGTAACTCATAGGAAAACCTAAGGATATATTTTGTAAAATCTATTATATTACGAGTGTCTTTCCCTAAGTCTACCGACCCTGAATTCCCCACGCTATCGTCACCCTGTAGTAAATAAGTAACGTTGCAAGTCCTCACCTTCAACCACAAGGATTAAATTACGTAATTCGAAGTGCAAAATTGAGATTACCGGTTTCTGAGTTTACCGGTTTATAATGCTCAGTATTTAATAATCCGTATAAGACCAATTTATCATTATTATTACTTGACTTACGGATTCATTAAGTTTATCCTCGTCTTAACTCAAAAAAGTTTTCAAAGGACTTGCATCCAGAAGGGATTTACCAGGAACAGGCTAAAATTAAACAGATGTTGAGATTAATGCACGATGATGATTCGTGATCTTAAAATTGCTACCTTTTGAAACTCTTCACGAGTT
>NW_021163985.1:0-15075 GCF_004324835.1 Dendronephthya gigantea | reverse complement strand
GGGGCACAATCATCAGCAGCTTTCTCTCGAAGGATTATCCATTCTAGATTTATTCTCGCGATCCAGAGTAACGCTAGCCGTTTCCATTTTCCACGTTTTCTCAATTAGTTCGCTTAGAACCTTCGACGACTTAGTGAGCACGAAATTAGCTAAATCTGCCTGACCCTCGTCCTTTCTTTTCTTAGCCGCAGCGAAAAGTTCCGTGTCTCTCTTTATGTTCTTCTTAACCATGTAATCGGAAACATCCAAATTCGACAACTTCTTTGGTTTCTTCTGATTGCTGTGTTAGCAGTCTCGTTCGCTTCTGAATCACGAGCTCTTTTTCTGGACTCTCTATATGCTTTCGTTGAACTCTTCGTTTTGGGGGATCCAACGTCGCTCAAATCAGGATGACCATCGCTGTGGAAAACGTTATCATCCGCTTTACACACGTACTTGTACGCAGCAATAGTAGTCGTGGTTGGCCGAGAAATTAAGGGTTACGTTATGCTTTTTGGTTATGGCGTTCTTAACCTTTAACCACTTCTTCGGAGCAGTCAGCTTCAAAGATACATGGTAGTGTAGCCCGCCGTCTTCATGACTCTCAAGACAACAGGCCCAGTGAGTTACTTTTGCCTTTCCCCGACCGGTGTTAAAATGTTCCGCAATCATCTGACCGAAACTCTGGCGGGTAGGAATTTTGCACAGATCAGCTTGAGAATAAGTCACAAGATATGTACGACGACCACAGCGGGATTAATAAGTTGATTTGATTGAAAATCATCCATTTTCTAATTTACCTTTTACTCACAGAAATATCGTTAAAATTTGAATTTCGTGCTAACGTTAAAACAGGTACCCCATGAATAAATGCGGCTGATTGTTTTACGAACTGCCACTTCCGGTTCTAGAACTATGCTTTAAATGCGACAATAACAAAAATTTACATGCTATAAATTGCGAATATCTTACTGCAAATAATGCCGAGAAAGGATGTGAAAAGACAGGGAGTGGCGAAAGTAAGTCGTGTACATAACATTCTTATTATTTCTTAGCCTGAAGTGGGAATAAAACTTGCAAAGGCGCTCGATCGTAAAGCTAAGCAAATTGTAGTCATATACATTATTCAAAAGCTATCGATTAACATAAGTCCTGTTCCGTAAAATATTCGTCTTTAATCATAAAAAACCTCTGCTCAAATATCATCCAAATTCAGACAATCGTCCACATAATATCTGAGACAAAAACAACCCCTCCCCCTATTTCAATGTTGTTTCTAATATAACCTGTTCAACCTTAAAGTACGTATTGGGAATCAATGGCTACACATGCCCGCGTCATTTTAGGGCAAATTCACACTTCGTTAGCGTTAGTACATGTCCCACAACATTGAAATAGGGGAAGGGGGCATAATTTGAAAAGTCTCAATATATTTTGTGGACGATTGATGATGATCTTTATGATGATGTTGATCATATTTAGCATATTATTCATGATAAATGATGGTTGCCATAGCAACCATAATTTTCTTTATGATGATCTTGATCATATTTAGCATATTATTCATAATAAATGATGGTTACCATGGCAACCATAATTTTCATTAGGATTATCTTGATCATATTTAGCATATTTTTCAGGATAAATGATGGTTGCTATGGCAACCATTATCATCATTTTGATGATAATGATCAAAATTAACATATCAATCATAATAAATTATGGTAGCAATTTCAACCATGATGATCTTTATGATGATCTTCATCATATTTAGCATATTATTCATGATAAATGATGGTTGCCATGGCAACCATTATCATCATTTTGATGATAATGATCAAAATTAACATATCAAGCATAATAAATTATGGTTGCAATTTCAACCTTGATTATCTTTATGATGATCTTGATCATATTAATAATATTATTCATGATAAATGATGGTTATCATAGCAACCAAAATTTTTATTATGATTATCTTGATCATATTTAGCATATTATTCATGATGAATGATGGTTGCAATGGCAACCATTATAATCATTTTGATGATAATGATCAAAATTAACATATCAATCAAAATAAATTATGGTTGCAATTTCAACCATGATGATCTTTATGATGATCATGATCATATTTAGCATATTATTCATGATAAATGATGGTTACCATGGCAACCATAATTTTCATTAAGATTATCTTGATCATATTTAGCATATTTTTCATGATAAATGATGGTTGCTATGGAAACCATTATCATCATTTTGATGATAATGATCAAAATTAACATATAAATCATAATAAATTATTGTAGCAATTTCAACCAGGATGATCTTTATGATGATCTTGATCATATTTAGCATATTATTCATGATAAATGATGGTTGCAATGGCAACCATTATCATCATTTTGATGATAATGATCAAAATTAACATATCAAGCATAATAAATTATGGTTGCAATTTCAACCATGATTATCTTTATGATGATCTTGATCATATTAATAATATTTTTCATGATAAATGATGGTTACCATGGCAACCAAAATTTTTATTATGATGATCTTGATTATATTTAGCATATTATTCATGATGAATGATGGTTGCAATGGCAACCATTATAATCATTTTGATGATAATGATCAAAATTAACATATCAATCATAATAAATTATGGTTGCAATTTCAACCATGATGATCTTTATGATGATCATGATCATATTTAGCATATTATTCATGATAAATGATGGTTACCATGGCAACCATAATTTTCATTAGGATTATCTTGATCATATTTAGCATATTTTTCATGATAAATGATGGTTGCTATGGCAACCATTATCATCATTTTGATGATATTTTGACATTATCATCATTTTGATGATAATGATCAAAATTAACATATAAATCATAATCAATTATTGTAGCAATTTCAACCAGGATGATCTTTATGATGATCTTGATCATATGTAGCATATTATTCATGATAAATGATGGTTGCCATGGCAACCATTATCATCATTTTGATGATAATGATCAAAAATAACATATCAACCATAATAAATTATGGTTGCAATTTCAACCATGATGATCTTTATGATGATCTTGATCATATTAAGCTTATTTTTCATGATAAATGATGGTTAGCATGGCAACCATAATTTTCATTAGGATTATCTTGATCATATTTAGCATATTTTTCATGATAAATGATGGTTGCTATGGCAACTATTATCATCATTTTGATGATAAAGATCAAAATTAACATATAAATCATAATAAATTATGGTAGCAATTTCAACCATGATGATCTTTATGATGATCTTGATCATATTTAGCATATTATTCATGATGAATGATGGTTGCAATGGCAACCATTATAATCATTTTGATGATAATGATTAAAATTAACATATCAATCATAATAATTATGGTAGCAATTTCAATCATGATGATCTTTATGATGATCTTGATCATATTTAGAATATTATTCATGATAAATGATGGTTGCTATGGCAACCATTATCATCATTTTGATGATAATGATCAAAATTAACATATCAATCATAATAAATTATGGTTGCAATTTCAACCATCATGATCTTTATGATGATCTTCATCATATTTGGCATATTATTCATGATAAATGATGGTCGTAATGGCAACCATTATCATCATTTTGATGATAATGATCAAAATTAACATATCAATCATAATAAATTTTGGTAGCAATTTCAACTATGATGATTTTTATGATGATCTTGATCATATTTAGTATATTATTCATGATAAATGATGGTTGCCATGGCAACCATTATCATCATTTTGATGATAATTATCAAAATTTACATATCAAGCATAATAAATTATGGTTGCAATTTCAACCTTGATTATCTTTATGATGATCTTGATCATATTAATAATATTATTCATGATAAATGATGGTTACCATGGCAACCAAAATTTTTATTATGATGATCTTGATCATATTTAGCATATTATTCATGATGAATGATGGTTGCAATGGCAACCATTATAATCATTTTGATAATAATGATCAAAATTAACATATCAATCAAAATAAATTATGGTTGCAATTTCAACCATGATGGTCTTTATGATGATCATGATCATATTTAGCATATTATTCATGATAAATGATGGTTACCATGGCAACCATAATTTTCATTAGGATTATCTTGATCATATTTAGCATATTTTTCATGATAAATGATGGTTGCTATGGCAACCATTATCATCATTTTGATGATAATGATCAAAATTAACATATAAATCATAATAAATTATTGTAGCAATTTCAACCAGGATGATCTTTATGATGATCTTGATCATATTTAGCATATTATTCATGATAAATGATGGTTGCCATGGCAACCATTATCATCATTTTGATGATAATTATCAAAATTTACATATCAAGCATAATAAATTATGGTTGCAATTTCAACCTTGATTATCTTTATGATGATCTTGATCATATTAATAATATTATTCATGATAAATGATGGTTACCATGGCAACCAAAATTTTTATTATGATGATCTTGATCATATTTAGCATATTATTCATGATGAATGATGGTTGCAATGGCAACCATTATAATCATTTTGATAATAATGATCAAAATTAACATATCAATCAAAATAAATTATTGTTGCAATTTCAACCATGATGGTCTTTATGATGATCATGATCATATTTAGCATATTATTCATGATAAATGATGGTTACCATGGCAACCATAATTTTCATTAGGATTATCTTGATCATATTTAGCATATTTTTCATGATAAATGATGGTTGCTATGGCAACCATTATCATCATTTTGATGATAATGATCAAAATTAACATATAAATCATAATAAATTATTGTAGCAATTTCAACCAGGATGATCTTTATGATGATCTTGATCATATTTAGCATATTATTCATGATAAATGATGGTTGCCATGGCAACCATTATCATCATTTTAATGATAATGATCAAAAATAACATATCAACCATAATAAATTATGGTTGCAATTTCAACCATGATGATCTTTATGATGATCTTGATCATATTTAGCATATTATTCATGATAAATGGTGGTTACCATGGCAACCAAAATTTTCATTATGATGATCTTGATCATATTTAGCATATTATTCATGATAAATGATGGTTACCATGGCAACCATAATTTTCATTATGATGATCTTGATCATATTGAGCATATTATTCATGATAAATGATGGTTACCATGGCAACCATAATTTTCAATATGATGATCTTGATCATATTTAGCATATTATTCATGATAAATGATGGTTGCCAGGACAACCATTATCATCATTTTGACGATAATGATCAAAATTAACATATCAATCATAATAAATTATGGTAGCAATTTTAACCATGATGATCTTTATGATGATCTTGATCATATTTAGCATATTATTCATGATAAATGATGGTTGCCATGGCAACCATAATTTTCATTATGATGATCTTGATCATATTTAGCATATTATTCATGATAAATGATGGTTACCATGGCAACCATAATTTTCATTAGGATTATCTTGATCATATTTAGCATATTTTTCATGATAAATGATGGTTGCTATGGCAACCATTATCATCATTTTGATGATAATGATCAAAATTAACATATAAATCATAATAAATTATGGTAGCAATTTCAACCATGATGATCTTTATGATGATCTTGATCATATTTAGCATATTATTCATGATAAATGATGGTTGCCATGGCAACCATTATCATCATTTTAATGATAATGATCAAAAATAACATATCAACCATAATAAATTATTGGTTGCAATTTCAACCATGATGATCTTTATGATGATCTTGATCATATTTAGCATATTATTCATGATAAATGGTGGTTACCATGGCAACCATAATTTTCATTATGATGATCTTGATCATATTTAGCATATTATTCATGATAAATGATGGTTACCATGGCAACCATAATTTTCATTATGATGATCTTGATCATATTGAGCATATTATTCATGATAAATGATGGTTACCATGGCAACCATAATTTTCAATATGATGATCTTGATCATATTTAGCATATTATTCATGATAAATGATGGTTGCCAGGGCAACCATTATCATCATTTTGAGGATAATGATCAAAATTAACATATCAATCATAATAAATTATGGTAGCAATTTTAACCATGATGATCTTTATGATGATCTTGATCATATTTAGCATATTATTCATGATAAATGATGGTTGCCATGGCAACCATTATCATCATTTTGATGATAATGATCAAAATTAACATATCAACCATAATAAATTATGGTTGCAATTTCAACCATGATGATCTTTATGATGATCGTGATTATATTTAGCCTATTATTCATGATAATGATTGTTACCATGGCAACCATAATTTTCATTATGATGATCTTGATCATATTTAGCATAATATTCATGATAAATGATGGTTGTCATGGCAACCATTATCATCATTTTGATGATAATGATCAAAATTAACATATCAATCATAATAAATTATGGTTGCAATTTCAACCATGATGATCTTTATGATGATCGTGATCATATTTAGCCTATTATTCATGATAATGATTGTTACCATTGCAACCATAATTTTCATTATGATGATCTTGATCATATTTAGCATAATATTCATGATAAATGATGGTTGCCATGGCAACCATTATCATCATTTTGATGATAATGATCAAAATTAACATATCAATCATAATAAATTATGGTAGCAATTTCAACCATGATGATCTTTATGATGATCTTGATCATATTAACATATATTCATGATAAATGATGGTTACTATGGCAACCATAATTTTCATTAGGATTATCTTGATCATATTTAGCATATTTTTCATGATAAATGATGGTTGCTATGGCAACCATTATCATCATTTTGATGATAATGATCAAAATTAACATATCAATCATAATAAATTATGGTTGCAATTTCAACCATCATGATCTTTATGATGATCTTCATCATATTTGGCATATTATTCATGATAAATGATGGTCGTAATGGCAACCATTATCATCATTTTGATGATAATGATCAAAATTAACATATCAATCATAATAAATTTTGGTAGCAATTTCAACTATGATGATTTTTATGATGATCTTGATCATATTTAGTATATTATTCATGATAAATGATGGTTGCCATGGCAACCATTATCATCATTTTGATGATAATTATCAAAATTTACATATCAAGCATAATAAATTATGGTTGCAATTTCAACCTTGATTATCTTTATGATGATCTTGATCATATTAATAATATTATTCATGATAAATGATGGTTACCATGGCAACCAAATTTTTATTAAGATGATCTTGATCATATTTAGCATATTATTCATGATGAATGATGGTTGCAATGGCAACCATTATAATCATTTTGATAATAATGATCAAAATTAACATATCAATCAAAATAAATTATGGTTGCAATTTCAACCATGATGGTCTTTATGATGATCATGATCATATTTAGCATATTATTCATGATAAATGATGGTTACCATGGCAACCATAATTTTCATTAGGATTATCTTGATCATATTTAGCATATTTTTCATGATAAATGATGGTTGCTATGGCAACCATTATCATCATTTTGATGATAATGATCAAAATTAACTAAAAATCATAATAAATTATTGTAGCAATTTCAACCAGGATGATCTTTATGATGATCTTGATCATATTTAGCATATTATTCATGATAAATGATGGTTGCCATGGCAACCATTATCATCATTTTAATGTAATGATCAAAAATAACATATCAACCATAATAAATGATGGTTGCAATTTCAACCATGATGATCTTTATGATGATCTTGATCATATTTAGCATATTATTCATGATAAATGGTGGTTACCATGGCAACCAAAATTTTCATTATGATGATCTTGATCATATTTAGCATATTATTCATGATAAATGATGGTTACCATGGCAACCATAATTTTCATTATGATGATCTTGATCATATTGAGCATATTATTCATGATAAATGATGGTTACCATGGCAACCATAATTTTCAATATGATGATCTTGATCATATTTAGCATATTATTCATGATAAATGATGGTTGCCAGGACAACCATTATCATCATTTTGATGATAATGATCAAAATTAACATATCAATCATAATAAATTATGGTAGCAATTTCAACCATGATGATCTTTATGATGATCTTGATCATATTTAGCATATTATTCATGATAAATGATGGTTGCCATGGCAACCATTATCATCATTTTGATGATAATGATCAAAATTAACTTATCAATCATAATAAATTATGTTGCAATTTCAACCATGATGATCTTTATGATGATCGTGATCATATTTAGCCTATTATTCATGATAATGATTGTTACCATGGCAACCATAATTTTCATTATGATGATCTTGATCATATTTAGCATAATATTCATGATAAATGATGGTTGTCATGGCAACCATTATCATCATTTTGATGATAATGATCAAAATTAACATATCAATCATAATAAATTATGGTTGCAATTTCAACCATGATGATCTTTATGATGATCGTGATCATATTTAGCCTATTATTCATGATAATGATTGTTACCATTGCAACCATAATTTTCATTATGATGATCTTGATCATATTTAGCATAATATTCATGATAAATGATGGTTGCCATGGCAACCATTATCATCATTTTGATGATAATGATCAAAATTAACATATCATTCATAATAAATTATGGTAGCAATTTCAACCATGATGATCTTTATGATGATCTTGATCATATTAACATATTATTCATGATAAATGATGGTTACTATGGCAACCATAATTTTCATTAGGATTATCTTGATCATATTTAGCATATTTTTCATGATAAATGATGGTTGCTATGGCAACCATTATCATCATTTTGATGATAATGATCAAAATTAACATATCAATCATAATAAATTATGGTAGCAATTTCAACCATGATGATCTTTATGATGATCTTGATCATATTTAGCATATTATTCATGATTAATGATGGTTGCCATGGCAACCATTATCATTATTTTGATGATAATGATCAAAATTAACATATCAACCATAATAAATTATGGTTGCAATTTTAAACATGATGATCTTTATGATGATCTTGATCATATTTAGCATATTATTCATGATAAATGATGGTTACCATGGCAACCATAATTTTCATTAGGATTATCTTGATCATATTTAGCATATTTTTCATGATAAATGATGGTTGCTATGGCAACCATTATCATCATTTTGATGATAATGATCAAAATTAACATATAAATCATAATAAATTATGGCAGCAATTTCAACCATGCAGATCTTTATGATGATCTTGATCATATTTAGCATATTATTCAGGATAAATGATTGTTGCCATGGCAACCATTATCATCATTTTGATGATAATGATCAAAATTAACATATCAACTATAATGATTTATGGTTGCAATTTCAACTATGATGATCTTTATGATGATCTTGATCATATTTAGCATATTATTCATGATAAATGATGGTTACCATGGCAACCATAACTTTTATTATGATGATCTTGATCATATTTACCATATTATTCAGGATAAATGATGGTTACCATGGCAACCATAATTTTCATTATGATGATCTTGATCATATTCAGCATATTATTCATGATAAATGATGGTTACCATGGCAACCATAATTTTCATTATGATGATCTTGATCATATTTAGCATATTATTCATGATACCTGATGGTTACACTGGCAACCATAATTTTCATAATGATGATCTTGATCATATTGAGCATATTATTCATGATAAATGATGGTTACCCTTGCAACCATAATTTTCATTATGATGATCTTGATCATATTGAGCATATTATTCATGATAAATGATGGTTACAATGGCAACCATAATTTTCATTATGACGATCTTGATCATATTTACCATATTATTCATGATAAAAGATGGTTAACATGGCAACCATTATCATCATTTTGATGATAATGATCAAAAATAACATATAAATCATAATAAATTATTGTAGCAATTTCAACCAGGATGATCTTTATGATGATCTTCATCATATTTAGCATATTATTCATGATAAATGATGGTTACCATGGCAACCATAATTTTCATTAGGATTATCTTGATCATATTTAGCATATTTTTCAGGATAAATGTGTTAAAGTATGCTCTATTATATTCCAAATATTCCATATATATGTATCAATCAACTGTAAATAGATTTAATTTAGATTTATGTGTGGTCAAATGATTCCATAGATTCCATAGATGCAAGTGTAGTAAATGTTTCTTTAATGAAAGCCAAATATGGTAACCAAATGTAAAATGAAATGTTATCCGCCCTAAAGAGATTATCATGTAACCACTTATATATAGATGTAATTTTCCTTGTATACATCAGAGTGAATAAAACTGTGTAACCCTAAAGTTGTGCTGTGAATATAAAGGAGTGGCAAATGGCTACCCAAAACTCAACAGGTTATGGGCCCAGGAGAGCTCTGGTCTTCGATGGAAACGAATCGAAGTACGAATTATGGGAGGTAAAGTTTTTATCCTTTATGCGGATCCAAAACTTTACAACATTTTTGTGCCTAGCAGCGATGAGCGTGAGCTAGATGAGTCGAAGAATGCCGATGCCTTCGCCGAACTTGTACAGTGTTTAGATGACCGAAGCTTGTCCCTAGTCATAAGGGAGGCAAAAGATGAGGGTCGAAAGGCTTTAACAGTGCTGAGAGAGCACTACCAAGGAAAGGAAAACCCGAATTATAGCCCTGTACACGAACTTACTTCACTGAGAAAGGGAAAGCGAGTCACAACGGACTACATCATACGAGCGGAGACCGCGGCGACAGCGCTGAAAGCAGCAGAGGAAATAATAAGCGACGGCTTATTAATTGCAATGGTTTTGAAAGGCCTTCCTAGGAACTATAAAACATTCTCTACTGTGATAATCCAACGAGAAAAGCAGATGACATTCAGCGAATTCAAAATAGCCCTGCGAAACTACGAAGAGAGTGAAAAGAGTTGCCATGGTACGGAAGGCAAAGACAACGTGATGTATGCCGCCAAGACGAAATTCGACGGAAAATGCTTCAAATGTGATAAGAAAGGTCATAAGAGTTCCGAATGTTGGCTAAAGAGCGAAAAATGGTGTGCCAAATGTCGAACCAAGACCCACAATACAAGAGATTGTAGAGCCGCAAAGAAGGACGCAGCGAAGCTTATCAACGGACAAGTGAAGAATCAAGATTTGGATGAACATTCATTCGCATTTACGTTAAAAGATGGTAAAGGTAGGAGTACGAAGAATTCGAAGCTTCTCGTGGACACTGGGGCGACCAGCCACATAATTAATGATAGGTCTAGGTTTGTAAGCTTTGACAAGAACTTTGATCCGAACAGTCACTTTATAGAACTTGCCGATGGGAGCAAGGCTAACGTAGTTTTAGGGAAGGGAAATGCAATGGTTAAATTGTTTGATGTAAGGGGTAATGTACAAAATCTAATGCTAAGCGACGCACTTTATATACCGTCCTACAGTCAAAATATTTTTTCAGTTTCGGCAGAAATAGGTAGAGGAGGATCGGTTGCTTTAGGAGAACAGGTAAGTAAATACACTACAGCTGAAGGTCAGGTATTTGAGATAGAAGAGAGAGAGCGTTTGTACTATTTAAATAGTATCTCTTCTTCGTGTAACAATGCTACCTCCATTAATGAGTGGCACAGGATTTTAGGCCATTGTAACTTTGGAGATGTGCGTAAATTAGAGCAGGTAGTCAAAGGATGAAAATCATAGACCACAGCGAGAAAGATTGTGAAGTATGCATTCAAGGAAAGATGTGTCAGAATAGAAACCGAGAGCCAGATCAGAGAGCTAAAGCACCTTTAGATTTTGTCCACTGTGACTTGGCAGGGCCAATTGAGCCCGTTGCCAGAGACGGATTTAAATATGCATTGTCTTTTATAGACGATTATACAGGTATCAACATGATATATTTCTTAAAGCGAAAGAGCGACACTTTAGAAGCCACAGAAAAATTTTTGGCCGATGTTGCGCCTTATGGTAAAGTTAAAAGGATACGAAGCGATAATGGTGGTGAGTTTACGAGTCAAGAATTTAAATCTCTCTTACGAAAGCAGTCAATAAGACACGAGACGAGTGCCCCGTATTCCCCTCACCAAAATGGAACTGCAGAAAGAGCGTGGCGAAGCCTTTTTAGCATGGCTAGGTGCTTGCTATTGGAGGCAAAACTACCAAAACGGTTGTGGACCTACGCTGTGATGGCTTCGGCCTACATAAGAAATAGATGCTTCAACCAACGCTTAGAGAAGACACCATTTGAGGCGTTGACAGGTAAGAAACCAAATTTAAATAATATGCATGTATTCGGCACAACATGCTATGCTTTTTGCAGAACACCAAGAAAATAGACGCAAAGAGCCGTAAAGGTATATTTATAGGGTACGACAGGTAGCCCATCTTACTTGATATACTATCCGGAATTAGACAAGATAGAAAAGGTACGTTGTGTCAAATTCATTGACAACTTCCAAGGCAAAGACAATAAACTCAACGATCTTGATGAGTTTGTACCCGACAGAAAACCTTCGAGTACTAGCAATGAAAACCCCAAAATGCCGAGTACAGTTGAGGAGAGCTCGAATAATCTCGAAACAATCAGCGAAATGTAACAAACAACACCGAGGTGGTTACCGAGGGAGATAGGTATCCAACAAGAGTTCGCAATAAGCCAAATTATTTCGATCAAAGCAAATTAGATGACACATTAGGTGAGAATGTTAATTACACTGTTGATTATTGCTATAGAGTTGCGAACATTCCAGTGTGCTATAAACAAGCACTTGAGTTGCCTGAGGCAAACAAATGGCAAAAGGCAATGGAAATTGAGATGAAAGCGTTGACAGATAATGACACTTTTGATTTAGTACCGCGACCTAAGGATAGACAGGTAGTGGGGGCAAAGTGGGTTTACACTATAAAAACAAATCAAGAGGGTGAGGAAAAATATAAAGCTAGATTTGTAGCGAAAGGGTATTCTCAAGTTTCAGATATAGATTACCAAGAAACATTTGCACCAACTGCACGCATGAGTTCGATCCGAATGTTATTACAACGTGCCGTGCAAAACGACATGATTATTCACCAAATGGATGTGAAAACAGCATACCTTAATGCGCCAATTGACTGCGAAATATATATAGAACAACCTGAAGGTTTTGAAAAGCAAAATGATAGCGGTGAAACGTTAGTTTGTAAGCTGAAAAAGTCGCTATATGGTCTAAAACAAAGCGGCAGGAATTGGAATAATCTACTCCATCAATATTTGATTAACGAAAACTTTATTCAATCTCTTGCAGATCCATGTGTGTATGTGCGTACAATAGATGATGAACGATGTGTGATCGTAATCGTTTGGGTAGACGATATCATAATCGCCTCGAGTGATTCAAATTCACTACAGAGCGTGAAAAAGTCTCTTAAAGAAAGGTTTAAAATGACCGACCTAGGGATTCTAAAATGGTTTTTAGGCACTGAATTTCAATGCAGTGAAAACACAATTAAAATGAATCAAACCCGGTACATTGAAAAGATTCTTGAGAAATTCAAAATGACCGATTGTAAGCCAAAGCCGACGCCGTGTGAGTTAGGAGTAGACAAAGTTTTGGAAGTGGAATCTCCTGAAATGGAGGACCCCGGGCTTTATAGAGCTATAGTAGGTAGTCTCATATATGTAATGACTGGCACTAGGCCAGATCTGTGTTACATCGTGACAAAATTGGCACAGAAAATGTCAAAACCAACCCAGGCAGATTTAACTAAGGCAAAGCACGTTTTGAGATATCTAAAAGGTACTTCAAAATTTGGTCTAACGTTCACAAAGTCCATTAACCCCCTCATTCTTCAAGGTTTTTGCGATTCAGATTGGGGAGCATCTATCGCAGATAGACGGAGTATAACAGGATACAACTATCAACTAGCGCAAAAGGGACCGTTATATCAATGGAAGAGTCGCAAACAGCCAACAGTGGCACTATCCACCTGTGAAGCGGAATATATTGCATTGACAAACGCGATGCAAGAAGCAAAATTCTGAAACAACTCTGCATCGACATGAAGGTAAGTATACATGAAGGTAAGGCTTTCATAAAGATAGATAACCAGGAGCGATGAATCTGGCGAAGAATCCTATTCATCATCAGAGAACAAAACATATAGACATCAGGTACCATTTCATTAGGGAAGAAGTGAAGGAAGGACGAGTTAGTTTAGAGTACGTTTCAACAGAGGAAAATAGCAGACATATTTACAAAGCCAGCCAGTAAAATAAAATTAGAAAATTTAAAGAGACCATATTAGGTAAGTATACATAGGTTCATAATTGCGCATATAATTTAAAGCGATGGCCCGCCCTGCTGCACGCCATCAAATAAATAATTTACTATAGAACATAAAGAGCAAGTGGGGGTGTTAAAGTATGCTCTATTATACCAAATATTCCAATATATATGAATCAATTAACTGTAAATAGATTTAATTTAGATTTATGTGTGGTCAAATGATTCCATAGATTCCATAGATGCAAGTGTAGTAAATGTTTTAATGAAAGCCAAATATGAACCAAATGTAAAATGAAATGCTATCCGCCCTAAAGAGATCATGTAACCACTATATAGATGTAATTTCCTTGTATACATCAGAGTGAATAAAACTGTGTAACCCTAAAGTTGTGCTGTGAATATAAAGGAGTGGCAAATAGCTACCCAAAACTCAACAAAAGATGGTTGCTATGGCAACCATTATCATCATTTTGATGATAATGATCAAAATTAACATATAATCATAATAAATTATGGTAGCAATTTCAACCATGAATCTTTATGATGATCTTGATCATATTAATATATTATCATGATAAATGATGGTTACCATGGCAACCAAAATTTTCATTAT
>NW_021163984.1:0-15076 GCF_004324835.1 Dendronephthya gigantea | reverse complement strand
TCATGGTATGGTATGGTGTGATATAATTTTGGGATTATATGGTTATCGTATGGTATGGTATGATATGGTTATCGTATGGTATGATTTGGTTATGGTTAGTTATGGTATGATATGATTATATGATATGATTATATGATATGATTATATGATATGATGTGGTATGGTTATGGTTATGGTATGGTATGGTTTTGGTATAGTTATGGTAAGATATTATGATAGATGCAAAAAACTGAATGATAAGAACCGTACTGGAAAAATTCTAGCGTACAAATGAGGTCGGCGCATATCATGAGGAACACGAAATAATCCAGGAAGAAAATCATAATTTCAAACCTGAATGCAAAGTAAAATTTTTAGTTCATGATTTTAGTGTGAAAAGTGCACAACTTTACATCCCTTACCATTTTAGATAACACTGTACATATTGAACGTAAGTAGTGCTTTCGAGAATGTATCAAGTTTTTATCTTGCAGTGCCTCCGGAAAGTTTCTCAGAACAACATCCAACACCTCCCATTCCAATTTCTAGAAAATGAAGAAAGTTGAACTTCAATCGAAACTTAATGCCAGATGATATATTATGATAGAAAAGTTTACCTGTTGTAAGCACACAGGAATAACATTCATCGCCTCGCTGTAAGGCAGTGAAACAATCCCGGTTGTCTTATCTTCTGCAGAACTAAAACAAAAATGAGAATGTATTACACTAACAAGAAAAGGAATTTTGGAAGCAGAATACCTGACATGCCTTGCACTATCATCATTAACCAACGTTTTCCTTTCAGAACAATTAACATACGAAGTGAATTTGACTTTTCCACTTTTGTCTTGCACAAGGCCTTGACGTTGTCAGCTCGCAGACTGAGAAAACATTGAAGAATCTTTAAAAAAAACAATGTAAGACATCATAGAAAAATCGCAAGAAATAACATTGAATTTGGCTTACCACAAGTCGTATCTCCGATGCAATAGACGTCCGATAGCCATTGTCATAATGAGTTTTTATGTGGTACACTAATATATTGAATATTCGTTCTGCAATTACATAATAGGAAAAGAATAAAAAAAAAATTATATAACATCAGTGTAAAATGAATGATGGAACTGTACAGAAAAATATGGTGTAGGCATAACACGTGGCCCTGCGAAGTAGTTGGCACTAAGAACCATGCTGTCATGCCTGCCATCACCAGATCATCAGATAATCTTGGTTTTTTAATGTTGAAAATAATCCGTTTTGATACTTTTTCCTATGAAGATATATCACAGGGAATATTTTTTTCCTACAATTATTATATACAAGTACTATAATATCTAATTCCCGTCTGGTCCCTATTAGGCTATTACTCCTGACAATATTGTCGCACAGAAGAAAAACATTAAATATCTCAGCAAGTATTTGGGCTAAAGACCCCGGAATACCAGTAAACGATAGCGGTTAAAACGATTCTTTGAATAGTATATTCCAACCAGCATATAGTTATAACCTGCATTTGTATTATACGTGAAAATAAGAATTAAAATAATAGCTTGCTTTGTTATCTGAAATTACTCACCCATTGCAAATATATTTTGGAAATTCTATATTTTTTCGCTTTTTTGGTCTCTGTTGTCTTCAAAATGTCTAGAATTTGACATGTTATCATTCTGTTTTAATTCTGAGTAATTCTTGGTGTAGTATGTGCAAAAAAATCAAAGAAAGAGCATTTTATAAGTTCTAAGCGATAATCATTGCTAATCACGTGCTTAAGGCAAGCTCGAATCGGACCTAGGTCAGATTTTCGCTTTTGGCCCGAAATTTTTATTATTGTGAAATATTATTGCCGGTGATGCGATAATTCATATCATCAGGTATGTTTATATAAAAAATGGGCAAAAATCTTCTAAAGGCTTGATTTTGACGCTAAAGATATCAAAATAATCCTGAATATGTGAGCTAAACCACTGCAACCGGTTTTCGTTTGCATTTGGGCAATATCCAAAGAATTAGGCCGCTTTGATGTGTAATATTGAATATATACAACACGTGAATATCGTAGCTGTGAATAGCTATGTATGCATGGCGGTAAAACGCCGTATTTCCACTGGAATTTGCAATATTTAGCCTTGAAATTTACTACATTTGCGAATTTGTCAGTTTGCTATATTTACTATTATTCCATGCCATGCCCAATTCTACAATATTCTGAAAGGTTCAGTAGTTAAATGTACCACAGAATTCAAGTGCTACAACAGTTTGAAAGATTTACTTGCCTTTTAAATTCCGACTTTCCTGTTCGATGGGGTTCTAAAGCTGGTAGGGGAATAAAGCCTTTTAATAATGATTGAACTGTAATTTCTTGTGAACTTCATGAGAGAAATAATCGAACAAATACACTCATACTGTGATACATTGGCTTGGAATATGCTCCAAAACGTGTGAAATCGAACATTTGTTGTGCAATCACCTTGCAAATATCAAAGAAACGGTATCAAATTTTGAATATAGATTAACCAATCTGATTGGTTTTTATTGAACCAATCGTGGAGTACAAAAATTGACCAATGACAAATTGACCTGTGTACAGAAATAACCAATCAAGTTGTCTTAATTTTGCTGAATTATGCAAGAGCCTACAGGCTATAAAACAGAGCCGTCTGCGACCGTTTTTCTCAGGTAAGTGAGTTCTTTCTTTAGGTAGGATCAAGGTATGTATAATTAATTTTTTAAATAGAAGTAGACCCCGTGGCCCCGCTGTTAGCTAAGAATCTCTGTCCCCGTATCTGGAAACACGGCTCACTGCTTGTCTAACTGTGTTTTGCTTTTCGTTTTCTAGGGAGCTACTAATAATTTTTTTTTGTGTTTTTCAGACAAAGACGATCGTAGTTTAGTTTCAGTATCCAACCCTAAGAAGCCACCCCATATCCATGCCGTCAGTTAAACCCCAGCCAGCAATTGCCTTCATGCTAATTGTGATGCTTAATTTTCTAGGAACAACTCACCATATTTTTTGTCGTTTCAGCTACAGAGTTAGTGGGTTGTGGGTTGTTGGATGTTGTGTCGTCGGTTGTGTGTTTTGTGTTGTGTGTTGTGTTGTACTGTCTTGTCCTCTACGTTTCGTATTGTCTGCCAGTCGGTTTGGGAGAAGCCCTGTAGCTCTCTCTTTTTCCTGGCCACACAAAGAACACATTTTGCGGATACTCCTTTTTAGGAGTTCATGGGTTCGAATCCCATGAATGTGTCAATTTCGCGCTGATATCTAATGTGGTCCGTCTCAAATACAAAAGCACAACATCCAACGGACAATCTGCATCCTTTCATCACACCAACTACAAGTGTTGTCCTCATACAACAGAATGGAACTTCCAACGGAGCAAAGAGTAACCAATACCCAAGATGAAGTTCTTGTACCTTCTCAAACAGGACAGAATGCGGCACTTGTTAATGAAGTATTCTCGATGTTTAAGGGATCCTCTCAGTTAGACGTCCGATCAGAGGATATTTCAAAGTGGTAAGCTCATTTAAACTTGTGATTACTCTGCGAATACTTCACCCATTTTAATAAATATGAGACCACTAAACTCATTGCTGTCCGGTCGTAAACGGCGCACACAGATAATTTCGGTTTTATCTGGAAGTGTTTTATCAATTCAACTAGAAATTGTATTATCTTAAAGAAAAAACATTTACCTATTTGTATAACTTTAGTTCATTTCAAAAGCTTTCCTATAAGCCAAGATATTTATTGCAGAACTTGTACTTTTTAAATTGAATGTTAGAGAAGCAAAAATACGCAAAGCCTTCCAAAAATCTCGCCTAAAAACCTCCAAATATTTGTAGCTTACATTGGGATCAATATTTTCATATATTTTACTCGAAATACAGTTGCTTTGGCGATTTGTAGTGATATTTCCAACTAATGTGTTTACAAACGGAAACCCGAAAATGTGCATATAATTATCACCATATTATCGAAAATTTGACAATTATGACCTCTAGGGACAATTTTACCCAGAAATCGATTTCTGGGCTTATTTTACCCCCACGGGGTAGGCAACATTACGTTTTTGACACCTCTAACCTCACGCGACAACCACTTGTGCATGCGGCTGAGCAACGCCTCACTATACACAATAACAAATAAAAAAATCTATATTTTTCGAGTTTTTCTGCCCATCCTGACTTAAATCCTATCAGAAAAGATAACTAATGCCTTTACAGTTTATATGTAACGGTTAAAAGACGACAGGATAAAAAATAACTAAGAAAATAACGAAATTCCAAAGGCGAGTTATATTTCCATTTTGTAATCCTGAGTAATTTGATATGATTTTTAGAGCTGCACTGCAGTGTCAGGTTAACAGCAATATTGATTAATTTCTTGATTAGAAATTTTCCAGCTATATTTTGGTGGTATTTTTGTGCTTTTTAAATTAAACGGATTAATTTCAACATTAAAAAACCAAGATGATTTCATGATATCTGGTGATGGAAGCATGACAGCATGGGTCATAGCGCTAAGTATTATGCGTACACAATATTTCACTGGTGTTATAAAAAATAGATTTTTTTTCTCCCTTTCCTATTATGTAATTGCATTTACCAATATATATGTAACTGTCAGGGGGGGGTATTATGTGAATATGAAAGAAAACAACCTGCATTTTGTTCTGTATATTCTTGTGTTATAGAAGTCAAAAATACATGCTGTTACTATACTGTATAGGCCCTTGTGATTCATATACAATTATAGTTTCAATTGTGTGATAGTTATGTTTTGTAATCTCAATTGTAGATTCTATGGCATATAGAGTCGAATTGGTACGGCAAAATATCTTTGAGAATTGAAGTTTATGGCGGTTCTTCAGGTATGTTCTGGCAATTCACTGAAATACTATTTGTTGGCTAAGGAATGTTGTCCCATGGTAGCGGTACGCATGAATCTGGGATATCACAATGCTGATAGCCTCACAACCCTGGACAATAATATAATAATTTACTTGTTCCTTGTGTTTCAATTTTAGATCAAATAAAGTATGGCAACCCAGGAGTTGCTAACAATTATTACCTTTCTCTTATCACTGACTACACCTCCATCCATCGCTGTGCCATACATGGATTTGATGGACTGACATACCAAGCAAGGTAAATATTGCAGGCTACATGGTATATGTTCAGTTTATTATTATGTCATATTAGGACTGTTGGACATTATTTTTTTATTCAGTAATTCCCCTATATGGGAATGTGATAAAATTCGATGTTAACCCCCAAGTAAAGATTTCACAAAATCAATGGAAATAACGCTGTACCTCGACTGGTTTCAATTCTGGAGGAGCCGTGTATAGCAAAATTATATGCATTATCATTTCATTTTTGTTGATGATTGTTCGATGGTGTTTTGGTGCCAGAAGATAATTGATACTAATTATTGGCCCACGTACTGAAGACACATAACATCCCAGATAATAGCAACAAGTGTTGGGAATGCGGATAAGTCGACAGGACATGGTCGCTTAAATGAGGCAGCTTCCTGGTCTGCACGGAAAAATAACCAGGACCAAATGCATTGGCAAGAAAGATGTTTGTCGGAGCGATTTCACTCAAAGTCGTCGTGATTATAATTAGTGGGTGAAGACCTATTCTGTGTCCTGTAGTTCCGACGGGCAAAAATTCGATCATTACAAAATAAATGGACTAGTCAGGGTTAGCTGGATTAATAAGCAAGGCTTCTACAGATTACCCTGTCACGTTATATGCATCACATCATTTCCATGCGGTCATATATAACTTTTAATGTGTGATTAAGATTAATTGTTTAACAAATTATTCATTTCATTAGAGACTCGCTGGTGGAAAATGTCCTATCACCAACTGTAACCGCGCTTTACATCCGCATTCATCCAAAGACATGGTATGCAACATATCTTTGAGAATTGAAGTTTATAGCTGTTTTTCAGGTATGTTCTAGCAATTCACTGAAATACTATTTGTTCACTAAGGAATGAGAAATGACTGAGAGATCCATCTGACTGAAATATATAGCGAAAATTTTTCAATAAGTGGCTTATGTAAGAGCGAGTTTTTGATTTAGAAATAAATTCTTTACACCCTACCAGCGGGTTTGTCAGGTTTTTTACTAACTTAGGTGCATTGGAATACAAGTAAAAATAAGGCGTGTTTTAGAAGTTATACCTGGACGAGGAATCCAGCATATCATTATGAGGAACAAAGCTATTATAGCGGTATATACTCAGGGCTATCACAATCAAGTTTAGTGTTATCGCTTTATTTCAATGTTTGCTGCACGGTCGGATTCTCACAATTAAAGGAAAATCAAGCGAAAAGTTTCACACGTACAAAAGTATAGGTATGGAACTGGGGCCGGTTGTTCGAAAGATGGATAACTTATCCAACGGATAAGTCCTATCCAACGGATAAATCTGGATAGTTATCCATTGGATAAAAACGCGTTGCAGGAAGCGTGGATAGTGAAGTGGATAGCTATCCAATATATAAGTTAAAATTTACCAGAAGAAAACAGGATTATTCTGAAATTTCGTACCACAACGTCAGCTGTTGCTAAGCATTTACAACATTGAATTCATAATCATTACGAATTCTCGAGTATAGTTACTGAATGGAAAAGACTTGAACAAGTGATTTGCTCGAACTTTGCACTTCACATCATAGTGATTTTATTAATTAAACACATTGCAATTTTATTCCTTGACCTTGCAACGCTTTGCCTTTCGGTCCCATAGCAAATTTAGAAACACTATTTTAATGTTCGTGAATGAAATTACTTAGATATTAGCAAGTTTCCTTGGAATAGGTTGAATCTTTCTTTGCATATTCGCGTTTATAAACTGATTAGAAGCGTATAGTAAATTTACCACCTGTTATAAATGCGAGGATGTCCAAAAAATCGCCGGTCGAACGGAATGTGTAGGCAACGTGAAACGCTGCTGCGACAAATTGCACTTCGAAAACATTTTTAATATATAGTGAATACAATCATGATGTGTATTAGTTTGTTGAAACACAGTAAGAGGAATATTGCATTTTTGTCCTATTTTATATAAATGTTTACAGTGTTACCTTGTATCTTTGAATTTATCCACTGGATAGTGGATTTAAACCACCTCCGGACCTTGGATAAATTTATCCGGTAGATAGCGATTTTTATCCTCTGGTTAAAGTTATACAAGCTTCGTGCAACCCAAATCACACGCTGGATAAAACTTATCCGTTGGATAGTGAGTTATCCGTTGGATAGCGACTTATCCACCTTTCGAACAACCGGCCCCTGTTCTTTTATTTATCGGAATAACTAGTGATGTGATCTTACATGAAGCATTTTCAGTCATGCTGCTAAACTGTCGTGCTGGCTTCGCCACTGAGTATTTTATTTGCTCGCAGAGCCTCGTCTGCCGAACGTGACCGTCGGCCAGTCTTCACCATGTACGGTGACAGTTATTTTCTGCCTTTTAACTTGCCGACATGCAATGTTTCATTGCACGGTGAGTTTTAACTTTACTGAAGGCGCTACTATACAATATGCAATTTTCCTTACAACTTGCAATGCAATTATAATTCCGAAAGATGTTAATTTTAAAGAGTGTTCGAAATACTAAGGAAACGTTAGCAGATCGTAATAGATGTTCGTATTTGACAACTTTAGATGCCTCAGGAGTAGAATGGTTTTGCAATTTGCAAGGAAAGTTGCGTAGTGTAACAGCGCCTTGAGATTGTTTCGGAAAGCTGGTTAAATTTCGATGTAACTTGCAAACATGTAATGTTTCATTGCAATTGCGAGTTGAAAATAAGGGTCATTGGACGGAAGAACGGGACAAGTATCGTAGTTTTCAACATACCTTTTATAAGGGCGGAGACATTGATCTTCCATCCACGGTCGGTTTTATCATTTTTTCTGCTTTTTCTATCATTTCTTTATCCTACAAAAGACAAAAAAAACTTGTTAAATCGTGGATCAATCTAACACTTTTAAAAGCTTTCTCCTAACTGAACTAATTTTATTTATACCGTATAGTTCTGTCAGTTCTAAATTGTCCTTCATGGAGGTCCAGTAGGGGTCATCCCGTATTGATCCAGTGTTACTACAGGAGGAAACCTGAACTAAACTGACTTTATTTATGCTGGATAGCTGTATCAGTTCTAAACTTCAACCAAACTAATTCTAACAATTCGAAAAAGCTGGGACTTCAGACGAAAAAGGTCAGCCGATTTTGAAAAATCTTAGATGCGGGGTGTTATAAGGCGGTTAGTAATTTCATCATCACCTTCATCCAAGGATGTTCCAGAGCTTCTGAAACCGTGATGCATTTTCTGTGACCAACAGTAAGCAGTTTTGTTATAAGATCCTTAGCTTCACTGCTAACATTCTTCCAGAGGTTGTTCGGAAATTTATACGACCCTTCTTTGACTTGTTTCTCCAATGGGTTATTTGCCTGCTTTGAAAATAAAGAAGATCCGGAAAGTCTAAAACACGTTAACTTTTCATTGACGTACTCCAATTTTGAAATGAGGTTAAGCTACCTCCAGCTTCATTACAAATCGTGTTCACTACGTGAATTTGAGTAAACTGAAGTATATGGCATACCAAACATATAGTATAACTCCCAGGCTCCAGCAGTCACACGATTTCTTGTAGGATCGTTCTTCAGGCTACGGGATTAACATTTTGGTAGCGAGGTAACTTGGTGTACCACAGAGTGTTTCCATATAGGAATTTGATCTAAAAAATTAATTGTTATCATTGAGATCTGTAACAATGAGAAATAACTGAACCTAAAACGTTTGCAGAATGCGCTCTGCTTTCGTAAAACGAAATCACGGAAAAAAATCGGAATTGAGATTATAGTGACTTCCAGGATTTGCTGGCAATGGTCACATCGAATGGTTTCTTCAAAGACAATTTAAAGGGCAATTTAAACACAAGTTCAATACACAACCGACACAAACCTTTATAAGCGTTTCATCATACGAGGAACACAATAAAACATTTTCTGGCTAAAGAAGAAAAAGTTAAATTATGGTCGTTAAAGTTTAGGATATAAAGACAGTGAAAATAAATTAGGGCGTGCTTACCTTCCAATCCCTGTTAGTGATGCCATTTTCATGTAAATGCTAAAAATACGAAACAGTATGAATAAAGTTAGTTTAGTTCAGGCTCCTGCAGTAACACTGGATCAATAACAGATGATCCTTAGCTTGGTGTCATTAAAAGCTCCAATCTCTTCGTGATATTTTCCATAAACTTTAGTCATCGCCTGTGAATGAAATATTCCAATTTGTTTAATTCATTCTTCGAAGGCTACACATGGCTACATTCCCGCTAAACGACATCCTCACCTGAAGGCACATTGCTTTCATAGTTGGTTTAGTTGTCAATAGGAATCAGTGATACAGATCGTTAGACAACTCGAGCCTGAAAACAAAATAGAAAAGTCGATCGAATCTTGAATGGTTTCATCCATGATTCTATACTTCTCTACTACATTCTGCAGGACAAATAACATTGCGTGAACTGTGCAGCAATATAGAGAATAGGGGGAAGCCAGACAGAAAAGCACATGGAAAGTAGTTTGAATATTTGCAAACCCTGATAGATAAATGTCGTGGACTCACACATTTGTTATCGGCGTCTCCTCGTCGTTTTGTTCCAACAAGACTCTCAAATAATAGTCACCTGATAGCAGAGATACGTTACTGAGTTTGATTCCTATCGAGGAATAAGGGGGGGACGCTTTATGAAGAACTGTTAAAAAGCTAGAGCAGTTAGGCTTATCACTAACCTGTTTCAGTTCATCAGCTAAACATTCATACAGGACTTCAAACTAAAGGTGATTCCAAAAGACAACGTTTCCACTCAGATCTTTTTCCATTGCAAATGCGTGCAAATCAGATTCGAGTGCCCCAGAAGTTCCTCTCGCGTCTGTCACATTGAAAACATAAGAAATTGTTTCATACTCTTTTACGAGAACAGTTTAGAGAAAGAGGTCAGGACTATTGAATTTGTCTTGTTATACTCATAGCGACAGGAAATCCTCCATTACATTTCCATATCCTATATTTTCAACGGAAACTAACCTTAACTTCGAGACTCACCTTGTAATTCCAAATCAGGTTGTACGCTGTCAGATCTTGACTGAATCTGTAAAAAAGATCCGCTTAAATATCATTGCTTTTTCATCTTTCAAACGACTAAAACATTTTCCCATTTTCTTAATACGAACACTTACTTGTAATAAAAAAACTGGATTTAAATTCTCACATCTTTCCTGGATTTGAATCCTATTTTTGTCTCCAATGCGAGAGATATCCTTCAAGTTGATTCCTCAACGTTCCCCTCGTTTTTCCAGAGCTCTAAGAAACAAGTATAGCACGTGAAATAACAGGCTTATACGTACATGCAAGCATGCATTATGAAATTTTGGAACACGATTGTTGATTTAAAACGTACTTCTGCAAGCTTTACATTGTCACGAATTGATAAACGATCTTCTTCAGTCTCTGGTGGCTGAAGGAAAGATAAAAACTTTCCAACAAAATTGTTTCTTTACAAAAAGGTTTTACACTTCTGAATGAATTACCATTTAATTATTTCCTCAGTGGGGCAGTTGGCACAGTTTAAGGATGAATGATGGAGTTTAGTTACCAAAGCAGTTGATACCACTTAGTCATGAATACGATTGGTTAGTCAGAATCACCTCAATGGGTTTATGTAAATAATGGCCCTCGCAAAAAAGTTTTCAAAGATTTCTTACTTCGTCAGGGCTTTCAAGGTAATAGAGCAAACCAGCAGGCTGTGAAAATCGTATTCAAATTTATTACATAATTGTTTATGAACCAAAAATTATGAACAGGAAATCTCGCATTTAAACTTTCTTGTATATTTTAGACATTAAAAACTATAACTACTTTAATACGAACATTATTCTCGCAAGTAATGCCATTGCTGTTGGATGATGCTATGCCAACAATAATGATTATAAATTACTTATGGAGTATGCTTGTTAGTCTCAATTGAACTATTTACAGATGGCTAGTATATAGAGGATTATAAAATCACAAGTTTTAAGATGAATCTGAGAATGTTGCTAAAATACAACTCTGGTCCTGCGGATGGAATAGAGGCTATACCTTGTAGAGTTTGTCTTTTGCACAAGATAAATATACTTTATTCACGTAACTCGTAATACTTATTTCTACTACAACCAAGCGTGTGTTCTTCTACGTTTTTTGTACGTCCTCTGAGCCCGCGCTCTTGTCCTATATCTAACATCATATACGTTGTGCTATAACATGCAACAACACTACATCTCTCCCTTTTATCGAACTGTAACCATAACACAACAAAACAAATTATTATTAATGTTAAAGTTGTTTCAGATGTTAGCTTTAATACATCACATAGTCACCAAGATAGTTCGGACGCCGCCTTTCTCTTGCTGGTCGTTGGTTTTGACCTCGCTGTTCCTGACCTGCGTTTTGAAGTTCTACATTGTTCCCGTTGCTCCCATCGTCATCATCATCATCATCCTCTCCACTGTCGTTAGGAATGTTTGCCCACTGCTCTGCTGCCCGTTTTGTAACTTTCTTAAGATGAGAGGAATTTCTGCTTAGTGTTGATCCATCTGTTTTCTGTACGGTCACTAATGTTCCTTTCTTCCTGGTGACAAGTGCAGGTTTAGGATTATAGCGTGAGGACAACTTATTCTTTCGCTTCTGTTTTATCAATACCATATCACCTACACAAACGCGGCTAGGTTGTGGTGATTCCGACGGTCGGAATAGGTTTTCATCTTCTTCTTCCCTTGTCGGTCTTTGGAACGCATTTCTGCATCATCGAGAGGTGGCACGAGCACTGCAGGCAGTTTAGTTTTGATTTTCCTACCAAACAAAAGCTCCGCCGGCGACTTCCCGGTAGTCGAGTGCGGCGTAGCTCGGTACTGCAGGAGAAACTGTTGTAGATCTTTCTTCCAATTCTTTCCTTCGATTGAGCTTGTTTTGATGGCTTTGCTTAGTGTACGCATAAAACGTTCAGCTTCGCCGTTAGCAGCTGGCCATAGTGGTGTAATTCTACGGTGTTGAAAACCTTTCTCTTTAGCATACTTGGCGAATTCGTGACCACTAAATGGGGGGCCGTTATCAGACTTCATAACATCCGGAATCCCATGCGTAGCAAAGATTCTATCTAACTTCGGAATAGTCGCTTCAGCGGAGGTAGATCGAAGAACTTCCACCTCCGGATACCGAGAGTAATCGTCAATGACAACTAGCAAGTAGTCACCGGATGGGAAAGGGCCACAAAATCGGTTGAAACTTGGCTCCACGGCGCCGTTGGTAAGGTCGTCATTTGGAGGGGTTCTGGTGTCACATTTTGGCTTGTTGCTTGACATGGGATGCAATCATCGATCTCTGTCTTGACGTCCTTGTCAATGCCAGGGTACCATACCTTTTCTCGAAGGAGCTGCTTGTGTTTTACAATGCCTTGGTGGGACTCGTGCGCAAGTTTGACTGCTCGCAATTGAAGACATTTTGGGAGGACTACGCGTGTTCCCCGAAGGATGATGTCGGAATCCGTTGCAACAGTGAGCTCGAACTTGACTTTGTTGAATGGGGTAAGGTCAGGATCATTGTTTGGCCAAACGTCCGTGGTAATTGCCTGACGAAGGCGTTGGAAAATAGGGTCAGCTTTTGATGCACTGTTAACTTCTTCTAGAGTCATAGCTTTGGGTATAGCATGGCCGACCAGATAATTCACATACTCTTCAGCAATCTTCCGCTCTCTCGTTGTCTGGGAACGCGAAGGATGGCGTGATAGATAATCAGCAATGTTCAGCGGTCCGGGCCTGTATTTCACGGTGAAGGTGTACGGTTGAAGTCTCAAAGCCCAGCGTTGGATGCGGGCTGGAGGGTTAGAGGCGGGATTGTTAAAAATGGTTTCAAGTGGCTTGTGGTCTGTGACGATTTCAAACTGAGAACCATAGAGGTATAAATGAAACCGCTCACAACCCCAAACGATGGCTAGTGCTTCACGTTCGGTCTGCGAGTATCGTCGTTCTACATCGCTAAGCGTACGACTTGCATATGCAACAGAGCGTTCCTGTCCGTCTGCGTCAACTTGCGTTAGCACGGCACCCAGTCCGAAGGGGCTTGCATCAAACGTGGCAATCGTGCGCTTGCTAGGATCAAAATAAGCCATCGTGCGGTTGCTGGTCAAACACTCTTTTAAAGCGAGAAAAGACTTGTTCTGCTGAACCCCCCAGTTCCAACGCACTCCTTTCTGGTCAAGTGTTTCAACGGCTCCGTCAATGTGGCGTAATTCGGAATAAAACGGGAACAAAATCCGGTTAACCCAAGGAAACTTCGGACTTCTGACGGATTCGTGGGAGGGGTGGCATCACAGATAGCAGCAATCTTCTTGGGATCCGCAGACATGCCTTTTGCAGAAAACACATACCCAAAGAAAGCCAGATTCTGCTTGTTGTAAACACACTTGGACCCGTTGAGGGTTAGACCTTTTTCCCGCAGACGTTGAAAGGTATCGGCTAGAGCAGCATCGTGTTCTTCTTGCGTACGCCCAAACACAATAATGTCGTCTGAAATGTTTTTCACGCCTGGGATTCCCTGTAGTGCCTGTTGAATAACTTGTTGGAAAACTTCCGAGGCTGAGGCCAAACCAAAAAGGAGACGGGTATATTGGCGGAGGCCCTTATGCGTGGTAAATGTGGTGAGGTACCGGGAGGCAGGTGTAAGCTCAATTTGATGGTATCCAGAACGAAGGTCGAGTTTGGAAAAAACACTTGCCCCATTCAAATCGTTTGTGACTTCCTCGATGGTAGGTGTGGGATGGCGCTGGCGTTGGACAGCTTTGTTTGGTTGACGGAGGTCAACACAAAGACGGATTTCCTTGGGGTTGCTGGTTTTTGGGACTGCCACTACAGGTGAAACCCATGGTGTGGGGCCGTCAACCGCCTCAATGATGCCTTGCTGTTCCAAGCTCTCGATTTCTTGCTCTACTTGCTTTCGGATATGAAAAGGTATACGACGTGGCAGCTGGGCAACAGGCTTTACATCTGGGTCTATATATTTGGAATTGGAAATCTTTGAGCTTGCCGATTCCATGGAAGATATCCTGGTATTCTTCCAATAACTGCGGTAGGGATTTTTGAGCACTGACTGTGTTGATGGAATGTGGGACTGAAATTAATCCCAAGGCGACTGAAGTGTCATGGCTAAGGATGGAGCCATGGAAGCCATCAACTACGTAAAATGAACCATTGGTTTTGCTTGATAAGGTTTCAATAGTGGCTTGAAACTTTCCGAGTAGGGCAAGAGGTTCTGCTGCACCATAGGCATAAATTCGTGTCGACGTCTTTTGCAACTGAATATGATCATTCTGCGTAACTATTTGCTCATATGCTGCCTTGTCGAGGATGTTCACTGATGCTCCCGAATCGATCATCATCACAATTTCAACACCATTGATGACAACGGGAAGCTGAGGCCTGGAGATCACATTAGCATGTTCCCCGTCAGTATTGGTTGCAAAAATATATCCCTCCTCATCATCAGATACGATGTCTTCAGAGATTTGGTTCAGTTGTTTACGTCTTGGACGCTGCTGGCCTTGGCGTTGGGTGTTGCGATTTTGGGGCCGACTGCGGCAGACTCGAGCAAAATGATTTTGCTTTCCACAGGAACGGCAGGATTTACCAAATGCTGGGCACGGCTTGGAGGGAGCATGGGGCCATGTTTCACCACAATTTCTACAATATCCTCTAGGCTGTTGTCGGTGGTCATTACTTGTTAGCGGGCGATTTGCAGGTGTTGCTTGAATGGCACTGATCTCAGGAGTTGTAGGGCTGTTGGTACCAATACGAGCTGCTTGTTGTTTTGAGCATTCCAAAATACGACCTTGCTTTAAGATGAAGGTCAAATCCGCTTTTTCTTCACGAAGAATCTTTTCTTTCAGTCTATTAGAGCTACAATTAGCCAGAATTTGATCGGCAATAACATCATCAATATTCTCAAACTCACACGTTTCAGCCAGGTTACGAAGTCGAGA
>NW_021163983.1:0-15189 GCF_004324835.1 Dendronephthya gigantea | reverse complement strand
GCCTATCCATACCGACATCAAACCATCCTGACACGGCCTCGATTGAGATTGGTCGTAATCATGACTTGGCTTACACTTTTCTGTTAGTGATATCCCATCTGCGTTTAGTCCCAGACTCTATTTTACTGATTATCGGCGCACTACTGAACTTCACCGGTCTTGCGATTGTCATTTCAATATGGATTTGGATCCACAGATTGCTTCGTAAGCACAAAAAAGCCATACAGACGATGCAAACACCTTCAGATGATCAGTCGCGAAGCAATACCAAGCAGGTGTTTCGTAACACCAAAACAAGTTACATTGTTGTTACATCAGTGTTACTCTGTTATGTTCCAGCGTTGATGGCCATGGTGTATTTCGCGGTCAGTGATTCTGTTAGTCAAACAATGACCTTTGTTGTTGATCCCTGGGCCGAGGCATTGATGTTCTCAAATGCAGTGATCAATCCCTTGTTGGTAATTTACTGGCATAGAGATTTTCGGCTTGGCGTAAGGCAGTGTCTGCCTAACTGGTGCGGGCCTCCTTTAGAGTCTAGAGTTTTCCAAATAACCACGACTCAACAATTTACTAAATAAGGCAGTCTTTATTCAGGACTGTAGCAAAAAACTAAACTGGGGCCTGAGGGCGCATATTCGATGCCCATTTTCGAAAAACAATCAAGTCGAATATATGAATATGCACCGTGTCGCAATCTAGCGATGGCCTGTGTGTATTCTTGTTTTTACATGAGCTAGGCATCCAAATTGAAACATTTTTGCCAAGTGTTTACTAGAGTCGAATAATTTAAATTGTTAACATCATAATTTTGTTGTTAAATGGAGATCGACTGAATGCAGGTGTAGTTACAAATTCAGCAAGAATATGTCTCAATTACTATATTTCAGAAATTAGAAAGAAATATCAATATAGCATGAAATTTAACTAGGTCGTATTGGTGCATGTATATTTAATCTATTACAATATATGAAATGTAACAGTTAAAAGACCGATAATGTTGTTTTTACTGGCATAGCGGCATTAAACTACAGGCTTTTATATGCAGGGGCTGGTGGTATCAAGCCCGTTTAGCTTAAACGGCGGATAAGTCAAAATTAAATAACACTCTTATACATCTCTCTTGAATGAGTCAACATGAATATTATGCACTTAATATGTAGTTGTAAACAGTATCTTTGTATTATGGTTAAAAATATTTAGTTTGCTTGTTGAATAAAACGATAGACTTGCTTTCTATTTTGAACTTAACCATTGTTTAAGCTAAACGGGCTTGATACTACCGACCCCAGACGATTTTGCCGTTTTTAAGAGCGAGCATGCATTGCATTTTTGCAGTAAATCCCCGTTGCCCGCTTAAAATGCTTTATTTCCTGACATGAAAATATCGCTGTAAAGCATGATGGAGTAGTTCTGTGACAAACATATACTGTATAAATTATATATGAAATAAAGCTTGACCCAATGAATTAAAACCTGATCCTGCAAAGATGGATTCTTTACCGAAACTCGAATTAGATTTTCACCGTGCAGTTCTTTAATTGAGGTGCGAAGTTTTCGTCATGCAATTTTTTGCGACAAGTTCATATTTTATTTTGTTTAACTGTATATTGATTTCATTAAACATGTCTACGCTTTATAAATTAAATAAACATATTGCTTGTTAGAGCTTTTTCATTAACGAGATCCACTGTCATAAAGGTATAATGTAAATTTCGACAAACAGACGGAGAATTAAAAGTTTTACATGCAAAAGGGAGAAATTATTTTGTACAGCAATTTGTCTTAAATCGTGAATTTTTCTTAAATCTACCCAGAAATTTTCATTCCTAATCGCTTCTTGAGCAGTCACAAAAAAGTTGAGCCTGTGAACTGTGCGCTTTTTACCTCGCCTAGCCGGGATAACTCGCTCCATGTAAACAGGCCCTTAGAGAAAGTCCAAGGCAAGGCTATAAACGGGCCCTAAATTATTGAGTCGTTAATAATTAATGAATACAATAACGGCATCATTTTTACGTCTGCAATATACTGAACAATCATTTCACCCGGTTAAACCCTTTTTGTTTTTTTCATAACTTGATACTTTCAATTTTTGTCCTTAAGTGTACGGAAATGACAGAACGAACAAATTAGGCGCGAAGAATAAGTGCAAAAATGTTTATGCAATAATCAATAAATTTAAAATTTAATGCGCCTAAATTTACGTTGGTATATATGAGAGTTTCTCATTGTGCTTTGTGAATTGTGTTTGTGCCGACTTTTAAGAATGGATTTTTTTATTATCCTTCGTATTTTTATATTTATATGTATATTTCGGGACAGTCTGATGCATTTGCTAAGTATTACATAAATTATGTAATATAAACAAATTGCAAATATTTACTTCGCGGTTATCATTCCAGTTTATTTTTATAGTTCTGTAGTAAATTCAAACCCACGCTCCCGCGCGGCTATTAAAAGCCCGCGAAAATTTTAAAACAAAACAAAATGGCTTCTTGCATGACAACTGTGCCTTATTCAACTTACGATATTTTGCTGACAACGACTGTTACTGCGATAGAAAAAACGACGAAACAGCACATGCAGTACAAGATCATCTTGAACAAGTAATGAATGTTTTTTATATTTTTTTCCCATTCTTATTTTGGTATTTGTTTATGCCTATATTGAGTGTATATAAAGATATACAGGTTTTAGTTGGCACTTGTGTCTTTGTGACAAAATTACGGAGATATCGGTTAACACTAGCAACGTCTATCTGTATAACGATATAATACAAGGCTTAATAATGCTGCCTGAGCATTATTCCTCTGGTCTCTTGTATTTAATAGGTCTTGTCTCTTGTATCGGTTTAATCCAAACTCATCAACTGGAGTTGCACGAACCATTGCACATTAGCGTTGTGCTACAGCGCAATATACCATTTTCCGGTATGTTCGACCTTACCATGGTCAAATTTACCTTACGGTGGACCGACCATGGACGAATTTACGTAGGCGTAGCTATTATATTTTTGACCTTACCATATTCCGGTATATTCAACCTTATCTAGGACGACCTTATCAAGGTCCAATATACCATATTCGGGTATATTCGACCTTGCTATATTCCGGTATATTCGACCTTGTCCTTGATATCAAGGTCGACCTTGCCAAGGACGACCTTACTATAAGGTCGAATATACCATATTCAGGTAAAGGAGTGTCTCAATGATTTTCGCACAAGATTCTGGAAACACTTTAAAAATGACACAATAAATCTGAATTGCCTAAACGCCAAAACTTCTAAAACATAGTAAGATATTAATATCTGCACACTGTAAAAACATGGCGTTTTCCAAAGTATCACTCGCACCCTAAGATGAATGTATGAATATTCATACCATCTAAGCACTCAGTTTCAGCTCTGTTAATTCCTTAAAACATTGACATTGTTTCCGACAACCTGAACAACCCCCCCCCCCACACATAGCGCATTTATACAGAGTACAGATATTTTATACTTGTTGCAAGCGTTGAACTTATCTCACACAATTTCCCAATATTAATTTAATGTTTTGACACAATGTTTTACATATTTACACGTTTCCGTAATGTCTACATGAATATCACTATACAGTCTTTACTTTTAAAGTCGCAGCTAGTAATTGCCTCTTGTAAATAATTATGAATATTATGGTTCATTCTTAGTATAAAAGTACCGACGTGCATGTGTTCGTTTGCTCAATGAGCCGCACACGGAGCTGTTGCGAGTTTTTTCACCCTTCCATACTGTGGAGCAAAACGCTTTTGTATATTTCATAAAGGTTTTTCGAGTATGTACATCCTCTGCGCCGTACTGTGACATACAAATTCAACTATATTAGCTTGATTTGCGATTTTAATTTTTTATACATTTATCAGTACTCAAAAAACTGCCAACAATAAATGATAACCTAACGAACTTGTAGCAGGAGTGTCGACAAGCTATGTAGCTATGTTGCAAATTTAGCAATTAAGTTGCAAAGCTGTCTTTCACGACTCGTTTACATATCGATCCTGGCACAACTTTCACCCAAATCCTTCGACAGTTAAGCACCTTGCAGCAAGTTGTGAAAGGCCTTATAACTACTTGTCGACAAGCTGCATAAGAATATTCCCGCCACATAATCACAATTTGCTCATAAACTGGCCTGCTGGTCTATAAGAAAAATTGAAAGAGGCCTGTGGCAAGGTACACGAAGGCGAGGCTAGTCAGATTTTCTTTTTTCGAATTAAAAAAACATATTTACACTTTTTCGCTGGAACTGTCACAAGCTACAAAAACAAAGTTTCTTTCAATCAGAATTTAAAAGCCTCGGTTTCATGTAACTTGCAAAAGGTCTCTTGCTCTCTTCCGAATAGGTCTATGCTGGTGCATTTTTGTCTCTGTTACGACACTTGCATACTGTCACGGGAAGCATGCATGAAATATTTGGCCAAAAATAAATGTTGAGAATGTTATAAATTTTGCTAAATCAATATATACACAGAATAATAACTCCCGACAAAATCTTTCTCTATTCACTCTTCCGTCAGTCATTTGGTCTTTTGACTCTCGCTAACTAGGCTAGCTAGCAATATGGAGGAAAAATATCCAAAAGCATTTTAACTCTTTCTTCATAAATAAAAAGCTCCTTACAGCAACAGGCTCTTGAAGACATGAAAGTGTCGATAAGGGGACCAGCATGTTTACTCTGAATAATTTAGTCTAAATGCCAGTCTTGAACGATTCAGAGACCATCAACGGTCATGACATCGATGTACTCCTCAGTTTGTGTCGTTTTTCTTTTTTCGCGCGCCCTGCGATTCTGGAACCATATCTTGATCTTATTTTCCGGCAAGCCCAGCTCATTACACAAGGCCCTAACGTCGTCATTTGTTAAGTATTTCATCGCTTGAAATTTGTTCTCTAGTGTGGTCAACTGCTTCGGCGTGAAAGGCACTCTGGGATTGCGCCCTGGTTTTCGTTTCTGCTTTGGCCGCCGTTTGCTGGATTCTGGAAGTAAAAAAAGATGGATGGTGAGTTTTTGTTCAAAAAAAGTCGTTAAGTTCTAATTCCATGTTTTCTTAATGAACCATTTGGAAAATTGTAAAAAATTTAAAACTGAAAGCAGCGAAAAAAGTGCACAGTAAATTATTCCATAAGGCTGGATTTGCAATTGCAGAGGAATTCATGGTTCGCTAAAGATTATTTGTACAGTCTCAATATAGTTGAACTAATTCAAAGGAAACTATGCAAATATTTCGCTACCGAACCATTCCTCTGGAAGTCTTCCCTGACTTTTGCTACATCAGCTGTTACTATTTTGGAGAATATTCAAAATAATGACTGAATGGCTTATCAGTTGAAACAGTTTTTCAAACTGTCCTATCGACTTCTATTGTTTATATATCATGGCTTGACAAACTGATTCCCAGTATCGCATTTTTGCTAAAAAAGAGATTGTCGACTAATCACACCCACGCGTGCAGGTAGCTTGTCTACAAGCAGTTCTCACGAAGAACTGCTAATAAAGGATTTATTATTGTAAGGTACAGATTTATAGTTAAAACCTTAATCATCCAATCTAAAATATTTGTTGTTCCTCTCAACTAAATATAGACTCCCAAAGCTTTGGTTCTATAGTCATATATCAAACTTGAATTATTCTTATTTTATGTCTCAATGTGTGGGTCAAGCCTATATGGCTCATATCATGGAAGGCGTACACAGCTCTACCAAGGTCTCGAACCTAAAAGTTTGCATTCAAATTGAAAAACAAGATTATCTTGGTCTTATTATCGCTATTGCGTCGATGAGAAATGTGTCTTGGTATGGAATTGTGCCTAAACTTTATTTACTAGTTTTTTATTTAAAAAATTTTCCAGTTATATACGTATTCTAAATTGATGCATTAGTTTACTCCGCTGGGTGCATGGAAACTGGAATCAGTCCACAACGCTTTCAAACATCTAGAATCCTTTTATCAGTTGTCAACGCTTCTCATTAGAAAAACGAAAAAAGGAAGTGAGTTGACCTTTTCCTAGGTGGCTCGCCCTTCTGTCCGGAACTTACACACCTCACAATCTTCCATGCACCAACATATTTGGCAAAAATATTCTCACATGATTCTTATGCCATGACCCGACTGCAACTACTCGAAATGCAGACAAAATCCAAATAACTCTAGGAAAGCTAATATATCATGAAAAGACTTGATGTGGTTTATTCAAAAAGATTAACAACATGATATGAAAGTGCTTGCGTCCAACTTCCGTGTGAAAACAAGCTCCAATGTTACAGCACGATTAAGCTTTTGCTACAGTTTGAAGGGCTTGTCTTGTGCATGATGTATTATTCTGCTAATTGGTTTGTGGCCGTTGTTTGGCGTATCATGCTATGTTGGTAAACGCAGAGACGTTGCCAAGCATCCATCCCATGCTTCGATGGATGCCACCTCGTGTAATGTATCCGGTCCTACGTCCATAGCACGCTTAACGCTTCGCAAGTTTTATTATTCTGTCAATATCTCGCTGACATGATTTCATCTCAGTTTAATGAAAAATTAAAAAAACTTTTCAACTTTGATTCTCCTAATGCTTACTGAACCCACACCTCTGATTTCGGTTATTGGCCAATTTAACCCATGTGAAGGACCTTGTAGGAAAGTTACCCAAAACTGACACTCATAAAAATGAACGAGTAATCAAGTGTTGCTCATTGATATTTTCGATTGGAAATAGGATTTGATGACATCTCAGATAAATCCAAATTGTACTCCTCACTACATCAGTTTAGGAATTGCATTTCAGGGAGTCAAATCATGATTAACCTCAAAATACACAAATCTAATTGGCCTAATCCTGCCACCAACTAGTTAAAGTCAACTACTCTTTGTATATATATACAACCGGCTAACGTAGGCTACATTAAATATATACCATGCATGCATGGCAAGCTCAAATGTGCCATTCCCTGGTACCACTTTAAGAATTCATACAAATAGTTCATCTTATTGTCAAAATTTTTGCCTGCTATATTAAATTTCAACCTCCTACATTGCTTTATAAGCGCAATACAGTATGTGTTTCTGTGCGTGCCTGATTTCTGGCTAAGTCAACAGTTGCAGTGACCCAGATTGATTTATTATACTTGTAAAAGCGTCAACGCTTTGGGTGGTTTAGCCGTCTGTTTATACATTGAGATGCGATTAACATCCATTTATGAATTGCTTTTTGGCTTTTTATGAGAGATTAACCTGTGTGTTCCGCAAACACTTCGGACTTTTCTAAAATATCACCTCCAGCCTCTGTGTCTGTATGTGGGATTATGCCGAATTGGCTAAGAACGCCTAAACAATGACTATTTGTGCTGGGCGAACATTTGTCATTGGCCTAATCCAGCTAATTTTGCGATGAATACTTCCATGTGTAAAGGAGTTAAATTAAACATTAGATTTATTAGTATACATGCAGAGTAATTGGTGTCTGAAGATAAATTTTGATTAATGTTAAAACAGTGTTGTTCTTAAGGCAGTTACGTTATGAACGTGCATATATAGAGTCTTTGTGATTCAAAACTGCTGAATTCCTATTGCTCCATTTCATATGCAAATTGCTGGGGATTTTTGTGATAATCTTTGAAAGTCAATCATTACCTCGAAACTGTTCTTCCATTCAGGAAGTTGGGTGGTGTTATTAATATTACGTCTCGTTTGTCTCATTTGTACTCGTGCAAAAAATATTATTTTCACAATCAGTCAAAACTACAAGCAATTTCCTTGGTTTCCAACATGTCTGCATGTGTCAGCTCCCAAAATGGAATTCCCAAAAATATAGAAATTATATATACATAGCTGGCAACATTTTAGAGAGTGATTCGATCAATAGTTGCATGCTCTGTACTTAAGTTACATAGCCAAAGGTAAAACATATTTTCGCTAAATATTCATGCTTTATTTCTGTCCCATGACTGATAATATATAATTACGATTCTTAACCTGTCGACTGAAATATGTTTTATTACTTTACAATAATAAACTGTTGCAATCGTCTTAATGAGGAACCGCGTGCCAGCCCAAACCTATTCCAATTCATAATTGAATTTTCTGCTACGTGTCGACAGAGGTGCTTGCAGGGCCATCTCGATGTATCCCTATTTACACGTAAAGACCCGATGTTTTGAAACAAAAACATATGAATTTGCCATATATCATTATCGTTGTGACAAGCGTTCGTGGGATCATTAGCTTTTGTAAATAACGCAACCTATGAAGTGTTTTTCTTATCGTGTCGAAGTCATAACGTGTCAAAAGCTATGCCAATATAGGGGTTAGGTCGAAAAACATTGACGCACTCCGACCACGACCTGTTTTTTTAGTTCTTAGTTTCCCTTTTAAGGTAGCAAACTGAATTTTGAAGGGAAAGCATTAAGTAGGATTTTCCGTGCAACTCCATAATAAGTGACATTGCGGAAAGCTTCCGCGTTTGCCATTAAAGGTGCCCTCCATAATGCATGAATTCTGGTCCTGGTGAAAACCGAGCGAGACGATTGGAGCTTCGTCAGACTGGAAGCATTCAACACATGCGACTGATCGGCAATAATGCGTGTCTTATAGAACGATTACGAATGAACTCAATTGTCGTCCAATTATAAACGGCTGATGTAATGATATTGCTCTCTCTTATCTCAATGAGCGCAGAATATCAACATTAAGGACGCTTATCATTTTGTCATCTCAAAATCGATATAACATACTCTCTATCGCGGCTTCGCCCACTCTAGACGTATCCGTGTTCCCTACTATAATTCAAGTTTCCCTCGGAATTTCATGTGTTGCATTCGTGTTTTCAAGAACTTTATACTAGCAATAGCTAATGTTTATAACTTACGAATAATTATTGCATATAAATTAAAGGTGATTGTCTTTTCAGAGGCCGCTCGCGTGAAATTATATTGATTGGACTGTTTCATTAACATACCTTTATACAAAGTCTTTATCATGGCTGTTTTCATTAACATACCTTTATAATTATACATATGTCAGAATCTTTTGCTTATATAGATTATATTTGTTTTACGGGTTATGTTTTATAGCGATTATACTTCGGATTACCAGGACTGAGACATAAAAATCCATTTTACGGTCATGCGGCATTTGGCTGATCTCTTTGTAATTGATATCGGATATAACAAGAGAGTTGTCGAGTGACAACCATACTTCGCGTGATATTTGTTCATAATGTAACTTTAACTCACTGATTCAGATTCATACAATGGTGGATATTCTGATACAGTGAAGTAAAACTTCTCTACTGCGTACTGATGTTGACCGTGTAGTATATAGCAAGTGTGTCTAGTACGGCGTCTTGACTATTTTAAACACATTTAACCCTCTAACCCATCTTGCCCTTGAAACACGGGGCTGTGGTAATTCCAGCAAAGTATTTACATGCAGAATAGATTAATCCTAGGCAACGAAGGCTCTCTGCAGGTAATATCTCCCCGCTATAGTGACATACACCCTAAAATAACTATAAACAACAGTGTTTATTGCGCTATATTACAAATGCATTATTTTAATCTACGTAATCGCGATACGCTGACTGAGTAATCAACATGTTCTTGAGCTGCGAGATAAGATTCACACATCATTACCCTGATGACGGAACAGTTGAATATTACAACTTGTCTGAAACAAGTTTGTAAAACGTTATTAATAGAACAACAGCTTGATTAGAGCACCTTTTAACTATTGCCATATTTATGTCACTATATGATTAACATATACATATAAGTATGCATGTATATAATTGCAAGGATTGTGCCTATAACTACAACTAACACTCATTCGGTGGCAAGAGCATTGCAGCGGCGTCGCAAAAGCGTAGGTTCGATTCCTGCCGGAGGACCTATAGTTGACTCATTTTTCCATCAACTGTTCCTGGCTTGAATTTGAAGTGGTATCATTCCACTCGAAATTAAGACCGTTTAAAACCTCTATAACATTCATTCGTATGTATAAAGCCTCAAGTTCCCGGCTCTAGAAAAATCCTTGAACCATTTCTTTATTTAATTGTAGATTATAAAAGGAAAATTTTCATTCCTTTTTCTGTAAAATTTGTTCATGACTATATGAACCATTTTAAGCATATACTTTCTCCCTGATTCCTAACGTCTAACTTAGGGTATGATGCTTTTCAGTAATTATCTTGTAAACTGATATAAATCTGTGTTCGGGCTTCGACACTTAATTGACGCGGTTATCTAACTTTATCTGGATTCATAGACATATTTCGGTTTCTATAAAGAAACCACGATTCGAAAATCGATCCGTAGAATTGCATTCTTACCTCACATAGGTTCAGTGAAATATATTATTTTAGTATACTGGAAACGCATGTAACATGCATGTCCTAATGGTAATTTTTTTCTGTATCGTCTACCCTATACAAAGGATACAGAGCTTTATGGAGTGGATAATCAAATAGCTATATGATGTATCAATAAGTGCTATCTAAACGTTTATCAGAACATGCATGCTCAAAGATATATATGAAATATCATATTCATAATCTGACACTGCAGAGAGAATAACGAAAAATGTTGTGCTTTGAACTTGAATATGGCCGGATTTGAACTCGCATCTTCGGATATCTACACTGCGGTCTAAGTTATCTATTGTCTCTTCCACATCAAACGTGGTTCAGGAAATAGGCATATCTAAGATATTTTTGGCCTTCAAATTTAAGGGCCTCGTGAGGAATGTTGGCATGCGATACTACCATACTACGCCCTTGCCACCAAGACGGTGAGAAGATTTCTTCAGCGTATATTTTCAGCAGTTACTGAGCAGATTTTATGATTAAAAATTTTTATGACCAAGCTATATATAGTGCATTATACACGACAACCTAGCTGATTGTACCAAACAAGACTAGCTATATATAGTTACCTTTAAAATAATTGCAGCCGTGTATGGGTCAAGCATAGTGGGACTCTCAGATGCATGCTTTTTCTCGGGACCCGTTTGTTCCTACTAGGAGATACAACTATAACTGTACAGTTAATACATGTCTCATCGGGTGTATAATTCTTGAACTTCTAATGAAAGATATCATTGTGATGCATACTAGGAGTTTAGGGAAGAGTGGGCTACCGCAGTAGAATATTTGGCATCGATGTCAGTTTTCGTTTGCTTATATACCACGCCTCAAACAAAGAATCTACAAAAATCCTGACAAATCGCGTTCGAGATAACTGTATAGTTATTATAGATGGTTATGATGCGTATGGACATTGAACTCCTCAGCCGCGCGTTAAGACGGTTATATGTCAGAACATTCAATGCAAACATGTTAAACATCAGTATTTCCCAATGTTTTGCATGCGCGCTTTGATTTAAGGTTCAAGCTTAGCTTTAAGGTTTAGCGCGATGAGGTTTGTGGGAGACGACTACTTATAGCTTGCAATAGTTAGCTATACTATAGTTTAATTCTCTCTAGGTATAGTTATAGCGTCTTACCCACTGGTCTAACCTAACATCTCTGAATTCCCGGGGTGTGGGAGCCGATTTTATGGCTTTTTCATTCCATGGAAGCATCTTTTTAAGATTTCCAGTCATGGTTAGCGATTTAAGGGCTCGTCCTTGGAGACATATTAATTGAAAGAAACTTCATTTGACGAGCAATAAATCTTCGCGGTCTCGCGGACCGGTGAAATAAAATAAAAAATAACTCGCATTTTAAAGAAACCGTTTAAGACATACTGACGGGGATATATCTATGTATAATTATTGAAGTTAGCGCTCTGTTTGAAAGGTGCTTGAAATCTCAGTGTCAAACAACAGTGTTTCAGCAGGATGATATTTTATTGTTTAGTCTTATAATTATTCGACTTAAAAAGAAAACGACAAAGTTTAATTAAGTTCGATTGTGACAGAAACGCCGCTGTATATACACGTCATTTAAACATTTACCGGGCGAAATTGAAAAATTTATATATCTGCTCGATTGAGTGTGCAAAAATTGAATTATTAATGCAAACAATCTCAACATCTGTGCCGCTATATTCTTTTTAAGAAATCCATTTTGTGATAAAAACATTATATGATGTTGAACTACAAAGGCCATGCAGTATTAGAGCAAATGTGATTTTTTCAAAGAGTTTTTAGCCTGTCTTGAAGTTTCAAGTTTCATAAGCTGTACATGATAATTGTATGATTTCTTATGAGCAATAATTAATCCAATACACTGCGGCGTTAATTTCATATTCAAAGCAATATAAACTTTTGCAATAAAGCGCAGATTGACAAAACACAAAAATTGCGGAAGTTAAATCTCGTGACTTATGATATATTATGATTAAATCTTAAGCATTTTGGCGGCCGAACTGTGCGTATGGACCATAGACATTACCTTGTATGAGGATCTTTAATTAAAGTGTGTACAGAACGGACTGTTTGAAAATATTAAAAAACTTGCGCGAAGGTTATTTTGCACGGGAATTCCGACACTTTGTAAAAAGTTAAGCTCTATCTAGGGGTTAATCACATGTAATAGTATATTGGTATAGCGGTCCCAATTCTATAGATTCCACTTTCAATAACCGGTTCGGGTTGTGTTAAGTCAGCTGTAGGATTTTGGTTTACATAGCCTTGCTTAGACAGCACATTCATTCAGGCATAACACTATATAAAGTACTGAATATAACTCCAACTGCATGCAGTAACTTCAACCCAACATATAGATAACCAGTTGGAGTTTATCTCATTTAATGATATTTTACAATATCATCGGCTAGAAATTTCATTTCATTATTTAGTATTTTAGAGTTTCTTTCTCGCAGTCTTTAATGTAGCTATAATAATAAGTTAAGGAAGCGTTTGTAGACATTATTTATGAATTGTTTAGCCGGTGTATGACTGTATGTACATGTTAGAGTAGACATTCATCTCGCAGACTTGCCAACGGCGTATGACTTGTATGAAAAGTGTTCATCATAGGCATGGCTGAAGTCTCCAGTGCACTATTGGCCGCTCGGCTCGATGATACATTTCATCGCGATTTTCAATGTTAATTAGATTGTCGACCATACGATACGATCAGTTTCGGCGCGATAACGGCAAAACGCGAAGAGAATTTGCAACGATAAGGAACGCTTGATGAAAGTCGGAACAAGTCGGTGAAATGTCGGGTGCTGATTACTGCGGCAAGAATCGGCTTACTTGCGCGTTTGTCTCCCTGGCGCACCTCGCATGAATTGAGTTATTGGAATAATTTAATAAGTCACTGCATCTGTCGGATGGGATTGTCGGCCGTGGTTAAGTTTTTAAGCGTGCAACTGTTGCGCTTGAACCACTTTTCTGTAGCTGGCGGCTATTAAACAGGCAATATTTTAACGCAAATGTCTACGATGATAGCAATTTATCATGGAGCATCACTTCCGCGTCAGCTTTCCGCCTTGTCAGTCCGCGTGCATTGTGGAAAGCGAACCTCAGTGCTGACTTTTGTTTAAGGTTGACACTTGACCGAACCTATCGCTAGGGGTTGTATAATATGAGAGCTTCATTCAAGACATCTATATTCATATATTGTTGTATATAGGTTCAATTGGCCAGCAGTAAATTTGTATAACGCGATTGTAAAAACGTACTCGAAATACTGCTAGAACTTCTGAAGATACTTAGAAATGCCCGATTTCTTTATTCTTGTCGTTTCTGTTCTACAGCTTTGCTAGAACCGTTCCTTAAAAGCTAATATCTACTGGAGTACTAATCGGATACCGGCTAATCGGTTTCATACATGCGACTATAATTTTCGGATGTATCTATACCTAGTCCTAGCTTTTAGCTTTGAAATGTTTATAAAGATCGCACGTATAGGCTCCACTCTAATCACTCACTTCAATAATGCACAGAATAACAGCCTCCGCTTGATTTAATTCATTGATTGCTCTGTATAAATCATTCGCCTGCACAAACACATCCATACCCGGCTTAGATTTCACGGCTTTGTTTTCTTAATTGTATGTTTATATATCGGGGAATATATTCATTCTCGCTCGTGAAAGAAAAGCAACATAAAGACGATTATCATTATCGCCTCATCGCGTACTTCCTTTATTGCCCGTTGTTTTAATCCTCGTCCGGTCGTTTTAACGCGTTCAAGTGCCTCAGCAAAGTTGTTGCAAATTTACGAGAATTTGCTGCCAATAATTCGATCGGCAGAGTTGAGCATGACAACGGTCACGGAGTCAGACGGAATTGGAAGAAGTCTAATTCCATTGAGTCGTGCCGGTTAGCTGCATGGGCTCTTTCAATTTGCTTATTCGTCCCATATAGACATATAGTTAATCATATAGTTATATTGAGGCTTCCATTGATCGAAGATTCGACCCCCAGTGCATCCTATTTTAGTTCCGTGTATCAGAGTGTACATTTGTACAATCCCTAATTTATGATTTCGATCTACAACGCTATGTAACTCGTATTTATTTTGGCATGCAGGTTGTGTAATCTGAACGTATATTCACGCTTATCAGAACTCTCATTTAAACTTGCATCCATACTGTGCCCGTGAGTTATCGGAATACAGTTCCAAGCTTATAGATGTATTGTCAGTAGCCCTTTTTGACGTCGCCTTTTCGCTAAGTAATCGAAATAATGACTCCCAAACACCACTGTTCAGTACACACGCATCGTGCAAAGCTATGCCTCTATGCTACAATGTATAATTCAAATAATTCAAAATGAACCACTTTCTTGACGATTTTATCACAATTTCTCTATAGAATTTGGATTGAAACACTGCCAGCACTATGACCAATATACCTCGGTTACATCTCTGCACTAATGTACATGCACCCCTCTAGGTTTTTCTCTACATCGCGAAGCAGCCAGTATATAGAGAATTACCCAACTTACTTGGCAGTTTTGGCGGATTGTACCTGGTGAACTTCAACCAATTAAACTCAGGTAAGGAGACCCCAATTCCTCGGCTGTTCATTTCATGTTTCTTCATTAATCTTTCCTCTTCAGTCTTAAAATGCCCATTTAGTATTTTATCTATGGAGAAATCAGACAAGGGCTTTGCAATTTCACTTTGGCAGTCGGATGTCATTTCTGCTAGCTTGGAGATGAGTACCATGTTTCGAATGCCTTCAGCAATCTGTTGTGTCATGCTCAGTGTCCAG